>NC_134865.1:30985000-31227500 GCF_049852395.1 Peromyscus maniculatus bairdii
ATTCCTCCTCAGTTCCTTTTTTAAATATTAGAATTTGTTTTTATCTAAACCATTTTTGAATGAATTATTTTTAGAGTATTAAATTATCTGAAAAGTCATAAAATATGCAAATTCATATCCACCTGTTATGTGAACACTTTATATTTTCAAGATGTTCTGAAAATTATGGAAATACAGAATATAAAACAAACAAAATAAAGTGATAACTATGGTTTCTTTTGTTGTTGTTGTTTATTTGGTTTTGTATTTTGTTTTTTATTTTTTCGAGACAGGGTCTCTCTGTGTAGCTCTGGCTGTCCTAGAACTTGCTCTGTAGACCAGGCTGATCTTGAACTCACAGAGATCTGCTTACCACTGCCTCCAGAGTGCTGGGATTAAAGACATATGCCACCACTGCTTGGCTTCTGATAACTACAGTTTCTTAATAAATCCATTTATCAATTAGTAAAGATATGTTTTCTCAAATATGTCCAGATGGCCATACAAAATATTGTACCAAGACCTGAATGTGTTTAATTTTGTATTTGCTCCAGAAAATGTGGTTAATTTAGTCAGCCGCCATCATTACTCTATTTTAAACGCTGCACAGCCACTACAATTTCTTGTATATCTGCATAGCGGCTCCAGTCTAGAAGCTTCATCTGTATGTCCTAAATGGCTTCTTACTCAGGAACACTGATATTCTGTGTGTTCTTGAATAGTTATAGCACATATTCTTTCAATACAGTATTTTCATCTTATTCAGATAAAGGATAGAATATAAGGCTTATGCCTAGATGGTTGATTCTTCGTTACTCTGGAATCAGCAAAGCAAAATACTACATTCATGCTCTGTCTCTCTGTCTCTGTCTCTCTCTCTCTCACACACACACACTCATTATGAGTACTTGCCATCCTTTTCACTTCTGAGGCCTAGGATTTAAGTGTCTGTACAAAGGAAGTCCCTCTTCAAATTGGCCTTGGAAGCACAGTGGCTTGTTTGCTGTCCCCCAGAGGAAAGCATTTTAGCATGACACAGGTCAATATCCCTTGGAGATCAGCAGAAGCTGTAAAGCCCACAGATGGCATCCTATCAAACAGCTTAGCATTTAATTACAGTGGCCTTCAAAACAGTATTACATGGATTCTCTCCTATCTATAATAGTCAGCTTACCATCCAAATTCTCCCATATATTTTTTATATAAAGAAGCTTGATTAGATTATATAATGGGCCTATTCCACTTCTAAATTCTTTTTAAAAGTCAATGAATAATTGAACACTTGAAATGAGTAAAAAAGTAATTAGCTGTGAAAAATTTACCTTGCATTCTCTTTCTGAATTCTGTGACACAATTAAAAGACACAGTTGAGCATTTGTTATCCAGATGGCTGTCATCAGCTGCTCATTAGTATGTGTGGTCATTGCTGAACTGATTGGGAGACAAGAGGAGTCCACTCACAATGCTTAATCCTCTTGGTTTCCATTTAAAGGGATGTCTGTTCACGAGGATATGACACTGTGATCATATCCCCTTTAAAGAGCCAACAGATTTATTCTTGCCAACCAATGTCATCAATATATAAAAAATGTAGAGTTACTTTGCTACTTCATAAAAGATTCACAAGCCTTTTATACAGATAATTATAACATGCTGACCTGAGGAGGATGTTTAAGTCTTTGCTTTTCTCTTATTTTAATTCATTGTGATTTGTTCCACTGTCATATTTGCATAAATGAAACCACAGGCTTCTGTGTGCCATGTCATTCAAACAATCTTCCATTGTTTTTGTTATTTTAATTCTTCTATGTTAGTTGTGTCCATACCCATTGCTCAGCTTTCCTTCAATCAGAATTTTTATTTCACCCTGTACAAGCTTAATTGTCATTTCCCGTCCCCCTCCACAGAAGTTTCCATGTAATATGACAAATTAGTTGTACTATATAGATATATGTGGTGGTTTGAAAGAAAATGGCCCCCAAATGGAGTCGCACTATTAGAAGGTTTGGTTTTGTTGAAATAGGTGTGGCCTTGTTGGAGGAAGTGTGTCACTGTGGAGGTGAACTTTGAGGTCTCCTCTATTTACGCTCTGTGTGACATATAGACCACTTCCTGTTGCCTGAAAGTCAAGATGTAGGACTCTTAGCTCCAGCACCATGTCTGCCTGCATGCCACCATGCCACACCTCTGAAAATGTAAGCTACCCCAATTAAAGAGTTTTTCCTTTATAAGATTTGCCATGGTCACAGTGTCTGTTGACAGCAACAGAAACCCTAACTAAGACGAGGTAGAACTAGTAATGGTAAACAAAGCAGCTAAGTTTACCTTAATTACTCTTCTTCCTTTTGGCAACTAGCAGATAGTGAAAGAAATCCCAGAAAAAGATACTACACTGTAATAAAATAACTGGGAAAATTATTGAGTAATTTCTTTGTAACATGAATTTCAAATCGGTCTTATAATAAAGAACCCAGTACCAGGTATTGGGGTAAAAGTTGAAAGATCAGAGAAACAGAGCAAGCTACAGCCATCCTTACCTTGCCAACTCCCCAGCCAATCCTGTTCCCACCAATCCTCAGACTGAAAGCCTCTGAATCCTCACCTGAAAGGCCTCAGCCAAAAAGAGCCTTTAGTTGCTGTCTCCTCACGCCTTATATACCTTTCTCTGCCCACCATATCACTTCCTTTTTAGTGCTTGGATTAAAGACATATGATTTCCCAAGCAAAGGTATGAGATCTCAAGTGCTGTGATTAAAGGTGTGTGCTACCACTGTCTGACTCTGTTTCTCTCCTAGACTTAGTCAATCCCATGTAGTCCAAGGTGGCTTTGAACTCACAAAGATCCAGATGGACCTCTACCTCCAGAATGCTAGGATTAAAGGTGTATGGCACCACTGTCTGGCCTCTATGTTTAATCTAGTGGCTTGCTCTGTTCTCTGATCTTCAGGCATATTTTATTAGGGTACACAATATATTACCACATTCACCCCATTCTTTTGGTCTAAAATAATAAAAGAAGTTCATAACTAATATAAGAAAAACTATATACAGTAAGTACAATAAGTATAAACAATATATACAGTCAAGAATTACATTAACAATGTCCAGTCCATAAACATTTGATAAATTTAAAGAAAATACTCTACTGTCTATCCTATTTTGATGAGTCCAAAATGTTGTATCTAATTCACTTTCTATCCTTACTAGTATTACCAACCAAATACTATCTTTTGATGTTTTTCAAACTTATACACTTTACACCTCTTTAGTGAGTTCCTTTTCTGAATTTGTTAATAAGGAAAGCTATAACTGTAACTGTCTAGTCTTCAACTCCCTCAAAGACCCAAGAAGGAAATAACATTACCTAAGTAAGCAGGAAGTGTAAGCAGCAACTATTGGTGAAATTATTAAGGCCACTCCATATAGTTAAAAGGGAGGTTTATTTTGTGGGGTAACTTACAAGTGAAGGGATAGGTCGCAGGGTCTGGGAAAGGTGTAGTGCAGTCTGGTGGTATTCTCTGGAGAACTCTGCTTGGTCTACCTTCAGCGTCCAGGTCCAGGAACCAAGAAAGCTGGCCCATCCAGATCTTGGGTCTTCAGGGCCCTCTCTCTGCCCCGCCTTGTAGGTGTGACAGTTATCAAAGCCTCAATGGGGGTTGGGACTTCCAGATCAAACCTGGAATGGCTACCCACTACAAGCAACTTCCCCAAAAAAATGTGAGAAATGACAGAAAGTGCTGACTGCCTGGAAAGCCACCCAAGGTTCTTCCACAATGTTGGGGTATCCATCTTCAGTCTACAGGCCTAGCTTATCTGACAGATTCATATGTGAAGCAGGATTTTCTAAAGGGCCTTCCTAACTTGTCTTGGCAAGGTTCAGCAGTCCTTTCTTTTGTGTCCTGCTTGTGCATTTGGACATCATATTGTCAGCAGTTGAGGCAAAGACACTTTCTTATCCAGTGGTTAACTTTTGCCACAAAGAAGTAAACTCCATATAGAATTTCTTTGATGCCCATCATCTTCTCTGAAGTAGATTGGTACTGCCAGGAGCAGACATATATCATAGACATAAAGAAAAAAAGAATCTATGTTATTAAAACATCTTAAACGTTATATTCTGTTGATTTCTGAAGTATTTAAAGAGAATCTGTCTATCTAAAATATATCTGTTTGACCTTGATAACATACTTAATATGACTACAAATTCAACTGTAATAGGTGAGTACTAACTTGCATTTCTGTATTATTCTAAATAGTTTGTAATAATAATTTTCAAGGACTAGCAATTTGCATTACAATGTTAAATGAGTTGTACAGGCTCAATACCTTGAACAAGATTAGAAACATATACACAGTATGTTCAAACAAAAATAATCTCACATTTTTATCAATGTATAAAATTTGTATACAATATATAAAAATCCAATCCAATGTAACATATTTACAATAGTAGTTGGTCTTTAAAAGCAGATTCAATAACCTACCATTTTATCTTATCATATTCATATTCTCCCTTTTTTCTTTTCAGAGTAGACTCAATAATTTACCCTTTTGTCCCTATCATTTCTGTATCTTTTTTTCAGAGTAGACTCAAAAATCTACCCTTTTGTCCTATCATATCTATATCTTTTTTAATAAGTAGATTCAATAATCTACCTCTTATCTATATCCTCTTTTTTTTTAAAAAAAAAAAAAAAAAAACAACCAAGAACCCTGAATCTAATCTCGTTTGTTTAGCTTTTTCCCTGGCCATTATCAGTTAACAACTTGTAACCAACAATCCTAAACAATGACAATTATTCATAACCCATTGAAAGGCCAAAAATCACCCACCCCACCTCTTGGGAATGTGGGCATCATGTTCTTAAAATTACTTCCTGCTGTCTGGGGCTGAAGGCATCTTTAGGGGACCCTGAAAATAAAATTTTTGGTTTAATTGTCAAGTCCTGGAAGCAGTAGCTGTATCATTTGTTGTCTAGTTTCTGCATAATGGGAAAATATAGGGCTTGTCTGAAGTCATAGCAAGAGAAATCTGTGAGGCGGAATCATCTCAGCTAGTCATATCAATATTGTCCTGAGCAGTTTGTAGTCCAAAGCCTATCTTTGAGTGGTTTGTCACCTTAGTGGTATTAACATTGTCCTGATGGAGTCATCATTGTGGGGTCACATCATTTTTTTGGAGACTTCAGAGTCACTGTTAGGCATGGTCATAGTTCCATGCCTGAAATCATGTTAGGCAGCTAGATGCAGCCTTTTTTTCTAGAATTAGTTAGTACTCTACATGATCATTAATATCATGACCAAAATTTAATATATATAAATCTTAAAATTTTGATGTAAAATTCATATCATAAGAAAAGTTTTAAAGAGTCAAAATAAAACCAAAGGATCATGAGATTAATAGCAATAGAATAGTTTCTTTATATTAGTTTTTTCTTCTGTCCCATATCATGTGGCTTTTCTGACATGATACAGAGATTTTGCATTTTCTTTTAACAAGCATACTTGGGTTTAGAGAAGGAGAAAGCCACACTCCAACTCCAAACCCAGCTTTAATTTTTAATTGAATTGGGACTACACATAGACCATTTGCATTATGTTTCTGTAGAGAACAGCAGAAACAAACATTTAGGGAAGACTTATGAAATTTTATCCTGTTAGGTATGTGATATACCAATAGCTCAATTTACTCTTTTTCTTGGGACATTTTTTCTGGATGATTTATCCTTTTTCTTCAAATGTCTCATTTGTCCAGTGTTCTTCAGATTCATTAGCTTTCATTCTCCTAAAAGACAAAAAGAAAAGCATTCCCCAACCCTAGCTTTAGAGAGGTTCTCTTTTGGTAAGATATATCTAATTAAATGAAAAGCATTTGTTAGTGGTATAAGTTAGTTTAAACTGAATGGTCAAGATGGTTGATGAACTATCACCTCTTCTAATTAAGAGATCTCTCTTGTTCAAATAAAACCATTATCAATTTTGATAATAACCATAACTTTTTCTGTGGAAACAAAAGCAAAACCTTGTCCCCAATGTAACACATATTTTGGTTTCCATGCTGAGGTTAGCACATCTTTAAAGTATACAGGCTGATTTAATTATGTAGGTTTTTTTGTATTATCTAATGACTCTCTGCAGCTGTTGTTCCTTTCTCATTAGCACTGAGAAAGTTCAGAGTTAATAAAGCTTTATGTAATCTATTTCTGGAGGATTTTGTTACCCCTTTCTGTTTATTTAGCATATTTTTTAGAGTTCAGTTTAATTTTTCTGTGACTACTTGGCTTGTAAGATTGTGTGGTATACCTGTAATATGCTTTATATCATAATAAGCAAAAATTGTTTCATTTTACCAGAGACATATGCTGGAGCATTGTCAGTTTTAATTTGGCCATAACTTCTAGCAAAGGCAATAACAGCAGCCTTAACCAACACTATTCTGCTTGCTGTGGCAGGTGGGGTGGTGACCACAACCTCCCTGATACAAACAGGGGCCACTGCCTCTACACTTAATATGGCCATAGAAGAATCAGCCTGAGCATTAAGTATTCAACAGCTAATTAATGCCCATTCTCATTCTGCTATACTTAATTTACAACAACAAATAGATTTGTTGGATAAAGAAATCCAGACATTAAGATGGTTGGTAAGAGGAAACTGTGATCCCTGATTCTCCTCTTTTGTTTAACCCCTTTATCCAGTCTCAAATATAACACAAGTCAGTAGTCAGTTAAGGGAAATCATATTGGGACCATGAAACAAAGAGTTCTTAAACCTTATGATACAACTCTCTAATGAAATCTTAAGGCTGAACTTCATGCATGTGAAACCACTGGAGGTGTCTATAACATTCCTTGCTAAAATTTCGGATAAAATAAAATCAATCCTTGACCCTTCAAAAATTATAGCATGGGGAATGATAAGGGAAATGGTACTTTTAATAATTCTGTTATTTAAGTGTTTCCTACAACATGTTTCCTGGCAGTGCTGTGTCAACAAAATGACCCTGTAATTGCTAATGGCTCTGAAACACCCTGATAATGGCCCCCCTATGGAAGTAATAAGAGCC
Source organism: Peromyscus maniculatus bairdii (assembly GCF_049852395.1). NCBI lineage: Eukaryota > Metazoa > Chordata > Mammalia > Rodentia > Cricetidae > Peromyscus > Peromyscus maniculatus. The sequence goes on from NC_134865.1 coordinate 30,992,046, forward strand.
TGGTTCATGGAAATTTGTGATGCCTCTGTCTCATGCCTCTGTCTAATGCTCTCGCACCCTAGGCGCTTTCCAGGGGAACCACCCTCCAAGGGAAGGTAACCAGAGACAGGTAAGAACCTGTTAGACAGGCCAACCTAAGAATGGCACAGTCATCATGTTGGGGGACCCCTGAAATGGGGACAAGATTAGAGCAAAGAACTCTAATTCCCACTAGGAGCCATAAAAATGGTGATATGAGGCAGGTATGTCCAAAAGCACCGGGCCATGCCTTAAGCAAACTAAGAGCTCTGACATACAAAGAGGACTCTGGCCAGAGGAAACCTGACCCATAAACTCCAAATTGGAAGGTGATGATGTACAGCACCACAGACAACCAAGAAACACCACAGTAGCTAGGAGCAAACCCTGCCAACAATCCACACATAAACACCTCAGCCCTTTGTTTAATAAATGAGAAATTGCTTGCAAACCTCCCAGAACCTGTGTCATTAGTTCTGCATCTGCTCACCCCCTGCTCCCAGGATCAGAGACAGCAGGGCCTCAGCTTCAGAGCCAGCAACAATGCATGATTACAGAATCAGCCTTTTTGGAACTCAGAGCAATTGTCCATTGAAATCCTGAATAGGTATCAATGGTGTGGTGTACATATTTTAATTTTCCAGGCTCTACAAAATAAAACACATCCATCTGCTAGATTTCATTACTCTGAGTACTCTTTGGGTTACATCCTGCTGGTAGCAGAGTTTAATTGTATAAATGTAGCTAGAGTTTTCCTGCCTGGCCCACAGTCAGGACAAATCTCTGTCACCCGCCAGTCCCACAGCTGCTCAGACCCAACCAAGTAAACACAGAGACTTATATTGCTTACAAACTGTATGGCTGTGGCAGGCTTTTTGCTAACTGTTCTTATAGCTTAAATTAATCCGTTTTTACAAATCTATACCTTGCCATGTGGCTCCTGGCTTACCGGCATCTTCACACGTTGCTTGTCATGGCGGCAGTTGACAGTGAATCCTTCTGCTTCCTATTCTTTCTTTTTTCTTTTCTCCTCTCTTTTAGTTCTGCCTATACTTCCTGCCTAGCCACTGGCCAATCAGTGTTTTATTTATTGACCAATCAGGGCAGTTTAACATACAGACCATCCCACAGCATATAAAGAACAAGTAGGGCATTTCCTTATAATTTCCTTGGCTTGTTGCCAGGTTTGGAAAAATCTTTTTTTAAACACTTACTATTGATATGATGTTTTAAATGAAATCCTGAAGCCTCCAGCACATTTCCTATCAATAGTTTATCAAGCTCATCATTACCTTGTGCTAGAGGGCCTGGCAGACCTGTATGGGATTGGATGTGAGTTATATATAAGGGAGGATTCCTATTCCTGATTATTTCTTGTAACTGAGTAAATAACAAAGTTAATTCTGACCCATCTGGCATAAATTTTGGCATACTGAGAGTCAGTGACTATGTTGAGAGTTTCTGAAAAATCCATTAATACCATAATGACTTTGAACACTTCACTTAAATTTTCTAATTTGTAACCTGCCTTTCCTTTTTGGTTTGCATCAGCATAAAATGTAGGGGCTCTAGATATTAGTGTTTCCGTACCATGTGAGGCAGGATATTGTTAGTTCTCTTTATAAATTTAATTCTATTGTTTTCAGGATATTTGTTGTAAAATTTTCTCAAAAAATTACTGCAAGCTCTTTGTCAAGGTTCACTTTCTGCCCATAATTTGTCAATTTCATTATATAGTTAAAGGTACTACAATTTCTGCTGGGTCCATTCCTGCTAATTGATGAGATTGGTTCTCCTTTAAATTCTTCTGTGTGGGTCTGAATATCTCTATCATCTGTTTTAACATGTTTTTCTAAATCTTTTATCTTGTCACTCATATTAACCAACTGTTTTAATGATAAAACAGAAATATTCAAACAAATAACATTTATAATTGACATTATATAAATCCCATCTACATCAAGTCTCCTCTCATTTAATTTTTCCATTTTTAGACTGTCATTTGTATTATCAAACAGAGACCAAACTCTCTCCATTGTAAAAATGTTTCCCATTTTTTAATGTGGGAAAAAGCTTTCTTTTAATTAATTCTTCCCTTTAAGAAATCCCAATTGACTCACCAAATCTGGTGACAATGACAATTCAGATGATGGTGTGGCAGTAGCCTGAGGAGGGGTCCCAGAGAAAGCCAACACCAACCAGGAGAGGAAAGAATCCAAAGATCCAGCAGTCTGCATGGGGAAGTGTGCAAAAGTGGCAAACTCCTGAGGTTTTGGGAGCCCCCAAACCTATGGAGTTTGCTGCAGAGAGGCTGCCACAAAAGCTTAGCCAGTGGGTTAGGGAGTCCAGTCTAGGCAGGGTGGAGATTCTGGTTGCATGTAGCTCAGGTCTGAGCCAGGGACTGCAAGGCCACAGGCAAGTGGCTTTTCTTGTGAATACATGCACCACTAGTTTCGTGTAACATTTCCTTACTTTGTGAAAAGCTAGAGATAATGTTTAATTTCCAAAGTTGCCTAGATTAACTCTGAAACCATAAAACACCTATTACAATATTTCAGCTCCCAGCTTATCTAAATTGTGATTATTGTCTTCTTTTTTATTAGCTTTTGAGCAATTATCCTGCCCCAAGTTGTAGCTCATTGCAACAAATATGTATCTCTACACATTTTGTATAATGCAGAAGTTTATTGAGTACATAAAAAACAAGTTATGTCCTGAGTATGATGTTTTAGGTACAGCAGGGGTTCTTGTTTGTTAAGCCAAATTTGTTATTTATGTTGTTTATACAGCCAAGAAAATGAAAATTATAAATATTTATAAAACAGAAAGAATGAAACCTTTCAATATTTAAAGAAAAAAAAAACCTATGCTTTTGCACTGACAAATTATCCAGCCAATACAATGACAGTTTGTAAAGATGAATTGAATTATGTAACTGTCCTTTCACACATATATGTGCTGCTAGTGCATGTATATAGTTCCTGACTTTCTTATTTGTTTGGTTACTTGGTCCTTTACATCTTCTGATGTACCACTTACCACACAGCTCCTGAACTCACGCCCCACTGCCCACCTCCATTCACATTGTGTCTTGAACTCACTGTTTCTTGAATAAAATCTTAAATTGCCCTTTCAAAACCTTTATTACAGTACTGGTGAATGTGCAATTTTTAAACTAGTAAATTAAATATGCAATAAATTGTGTTAAAAAATACAAATACACATTTTGTATTTGAATAGAACCTAAGTTAGCAACTTTCTAGTTAGGTTGATGAAAACTATTTTACTAGAAATAGTAGGTTATAAATAAAGTGAAAATAAAAACAAGATATTTTAAATATTTTTTAATTTCATCAATAAAGATTACTAAATTATTTTTTATTTTTTCATATTTGTTTTTAATTGGTTTTGTAGACAAAAAGTCATGTGCTGTGGGGCCGAGAGTTGGCTCAGTGGTTGCAGAGGTCTGGAGTTTGCTGCCCAGCACTGCTAAATGGATCACAACTGGCTCTAACTCCAGTTCCAAGAATTCCAATGCCATCTTCTGATCTACACACAGATTCCATGCACATGGTACATACATATACAGACAGACAAAACCCACATATATAAGGTTAAAAAATAAAAATTTTTAAAAAGCCATGTGCTTACTGGTGAACCATTTTAAATAAAGAAAAATGCATCTAATGTAAATATTTTTCACTATCTAACCAGAGGGTACAGACTGATGTTTGTGAACCCTGGTTATCTTTTGCCCTTGCAATCTGACTCCAATGTCCATTTCCCAAAGAAATAAGAGATGGTAGTTGTCCAAGCTGCAGCTCAAACAGCTGTTTACTGATTTGCCAACACCTCTGCCATTTGGGGCAATTTTATTAGATCCTTTTCACTCCCTTTAACCTCCTCAGTTGGGATGCATTCACTCTATCAATTCCCTCTGCTTTCTTTTTCTTCCCACTTCCCCTGAGACAGGAAGGAGTGGTGATTCATGGTGTGTGGTCAGGTTTGAGGCGTTTGCTCAGTTACTGGCAATTCAGGTTTCTGGCTCATAAAGTATATGTCACAATCACAATCACAAGGATAAAGGGCAGTCTCTGTAGCATCTTCTGATGCCAGTGCTAGTGAAAGTGTGGTTTCGCTGCTTGTCCATTCTCATGTCTCAGATGAAATGTGATCAGTTAAGATTTTGTCACAGTGACGGGTATAACCTAGATGTCTTCTCCTTAAGTTTCCTCAATGAGGACTACAATAAGGGGGTGGAATGTTCCTCAGTTCAGTTATCAGTCATTTAGATGTTTGGATTTAACTATGTTTTGGCATTTCTTAGAGACTTGGTCATTACCAAATTCTTCATTCATGAAGTCTCTGACGGTTATTCTTTATTTCTTTTTCTTTCTCCACCCTTTCTCCTTGATTACTTCCTACTTCCATCTTTCCTGTATTTTTTAATTTCCTCCCAATCATCCTAAAGCCTAAAACCACCTTCTCTAACAAACTCCAGCTACAGAAGAGAGACCTCTACAATTTTCACTATTGTGTTATATAACTGTTGTATATAATGTTATTTAAGCCTGATATTTCTTTCTTTGTACAAATACCATTTCTTTAATTTGACATGCCTTATTTGTTGTTTTTAGAAACTGCAAAAATAAATTGTTGAAAAAAAATCCTATCCACCCAGCTGCTAGTCTGGCTTGAACTTAATTTTAATGCCATCTGGGGAAATGAAAGTGAAATCAGGACCAAACACAAGCTAAAATAAAAACAAACAATTCCCTTTCCCCAGCTTCTCACACAGCAGATGAGAGAGTGGGTCACTTTCTAAATGCTTGTGTATGTGAACGGGGAGCACTAGAGCTGACTTGGGGGCCAAGCCACACCAGAGACCAGGAAGATTGCTGTCATATTTATATACAGACTGCTGTGAGGAGAAAGGATGAACTGAGGGTGTCGTATCACCCTTATTTTTCCATATATTTTGACAGCCACCTTGTGGTTATTTTGTAAAGAGTGTAAGTCATTTCTGCTTTTTAAAATAATAAAATGCTTTGTGTGCACACTCTTCTTTATCTGTGAATACTTCAACACAGGATCACGGTCAGAATCTGAATCTGCACTGTGGGGTTTTACTTTTCTCTAGTAAAGACAAAAGAGCCGTTTTTATAGCAGAAAACAGCACTTGTCTTTTTGTAATATAGTGTTAAGAGTAAGTAACACTTCCCTGTTGGAAGTGTAGGAAGCCCCGTGTGTTGTTGAGAAGAGCCAGCCATATCAAGGACTTGTGGGGAAATGTCAACACCTTCCCCCTGGGTCTTCTGGTTTCCTTGGAGATGTTGGCAGTGTTTGCAAAAAATTCCCACCATAGCCTCCACTCTGCTTCCTACAGAGACTGCTCCTTCCAAGCCTAGCCAAACCTGCTTCCCTGTGCAGCTCTATGCAATGACACGCCTGTCCTCTCTGTGTATTGTAATAAACAAGCTAAGATTCCACTGGGTGCTGGGGGCTTCTCCATTAGAGAATGTAAGCCACTTGAGCCACGTGAGTGGCCAGGCCCCTCCCCCGAGGACCTCTAACTGCCAGATTCCACCCACAGAATACTCTAACTGCCCTAACTGCTGGACCCTGCCCCCACCCTGCAGAGCAAAAAGCCCAATCTATGGACATGAAATCCCACCAATCTTCACCCTGGAAAGCTCCACCCTGAAAAGTTCCATCCCCTTCCCAAGAAACTCTATATAGGCTCTCTATATTGTTCAGTTTGCTGCTGTTTCTTGCTTGAGCAGAGGCAGCTACTGGGTTTTTCCCTCTCAATAAATCTCTGTGTGAGGTTTGTTGTATGGTGTGACTTTGTGGTATTGTTTGGCTTCCAGCTGCCAGGATAACTTTCCATCTGAGCTGCAATGCTTACAGAGAGCATAGTTCACTCAATCCCAGCACATCTGTGTGTCCCTTTATGTTTTTTCTTTATTCCCTTCCTGTCCTTGTCATGTAACTGTGAAGTGTTTGGTGCTTGTTGCCTTGAATGTTCCTTTGATTACAGTCCCAGTATCTTTAGTATTAATAAAAGTATCTGTGTGGGAATTCTTGCTTACACCCAACAGTCTTTTTTTTTTTTTTTTTGTTTTTTTTCGAGACAGGGTTTCTCTGCGTAGCTTTGCGCCTTTCCGGGAGCTCACTTGGTAGCCCAGGCTGGCCTCGAACTCACAGAGATCCGCCTGGCTCTGCCTCTCGAGTGCTGGGATTAAAGGCGTGCGCCACCACCGCCCGGCACCACCCAACAGTCTTTAATCAGACATCTCCATGACTGGAATCAAACTAATTGTTCTGCATAATGTCTATTGTAGGACAGTGCAGCATGTGCAGCGCTCAGTGAAGGATGCTGAATAGATCCACCAGACTTTCTGATATGACCATGTAAGTACTTTGATGTTTCAATAGTTTCTTGCGGTCACTGCACATATGACTTCTCTAATCTCACATATGGCACAAATGCATACTGCAAGTCTATCTTAAATGGGTTCTCCAATGAAGAAGCAGCTCAGATGTCTGGACTCACCTGCACTCTGTTCTGTCTCCCAAGCTGGTCCTCCTCCTCTCTTGTTTTGTCTAGCATTAGAACCTTGGTCTTATAGAACATCTACATAGTTTTTTTTCCCTCCAGACAGGATCTACTCCATAAGAGTAAATTATTGAGTTTATCAATTTTTCTAACATCAGACTTAGAACATATAAAATGCCCAGTTAATAGTTAATAAACATGAAGGAATATTATGTCTATATCTACATTCAGAGAAAATCCATTATTGTTATGAGAGCATATATATCATTATCCAGGACTAAGGACTTTGAAAGTGGCTAAACTACTGCTGTGAAAATTAGTCCCGGGCAGTGTTATCTCACTGTCATAATCTACTTACAGATATTTTGTTCATGAATCTAGAAATTCACCAAACATCATAATTGAAATTGTAAATACATGACATGATCAGAGAACAACTGGTTTTATGTAACATAATGTATTCACATTATTAATGTCTTACTATTAATATCATCCTCATAAAAGCATCCATCAGTGAGTTCTGAAATCACCTTTGTAAGGTACTCCATTCTGATGCTTAGTTCCATATGTTTTCTTAATGTTTAATTTCCATATATTGTATTTTCCCCTTATCCTTATTTAGGAAATTTGACTCAAAGTACCATTTTCTCATAATATCAGATAAGGTCAGCCATATGGCTCCCATGCTAAGGCCACACTCTATTGTCACTGGTTAGAGATAACATTCCTTTTTTATTCTTCTAAACATTTGATCATGATTTCCCATAAATATGATGCTGCCCAAACAAGGCATTTATATTTATGAGCATGTGTTTTTGCCCCACAGTTCACTTGAGATTCACAACATCATTAACTGTGCACATTATTCCAGACATTAAATCTTCTTGACTCTGTTATATTCTTCATGGAGAAGTTTTAATATCTAAGAAGTAAATTATTTAAACCAAATTGTAGGGTAAATCTGTCATGGGATTGAGGATTGTTACCACTTTCACAACCTCTCCTGAGTTTTTGAAAAGATTACCAGAAGAATGAAAATTGCTCACTTTTTTCTTAGCTTCCAATATTCTGCCATTTCTAAGAGATTTGTTTTTGTGACTTCGGTTGCCTTCCAAGCATTCCTAAGGGGGATTTAATGTGATTGTTTGTGTTTTCAAAGAAAAATTAAGCACTGAGAGATTGCTTTCCCACCTGTAGCAGTGTTTGTTGTATGAACTTGGGTGTCCTTATGTTTGGTGCATATGTGTTAAAAAATGAAATAGTGTCTTGGTGGATTTTTCTTTGAAGAGTATGTAGTGTCCTCCATCTCTTCTGATTACTTTTGGTTTGAAGTCTATTTTGTTTGATATTAAAATGACTATATTGGCTTGCTTCTTGGGTCCATTTTCTTGAAATATCTTTTTCCATCCCTTTGCTCTGATGGGATGTCTATCCTTGATGTTAAGGTGTATTTCTTGGATAAAGCAGGAGAATAGACCCTGTTTTCAGTTCTTATCTGTTAGTCTGTGTCTATTTATTAGGGAACTGAGGTCATTGATGATATGATTTATCAATGATCAGGATTTATTGATTTCTGTTGTTTTGTTGTTATGGTGTGGGTTCCTACCTCCTTTTTTGATTTGCTAGTCTGGGATTATTTACTCCTTGTATTTTCTTGGATGTGGTTAACCGCTTCTAATTGAAATCTTCTTCTATGACCTTTTAAAGAGCTGAGTTTGTAGATAGATACATTTTTAAATTTTGTTTTTATCATGAAAAATTTTTTTATTGTGATTGAAAATTTTGCTGGGTATAGTAATCTGGGCTGACATCTCATAGAGTTTGTAGAGCAGGCTCCTCTGGCTCTTAAAATCTCCATTGAGAAGTCAGGTGTTCTAATGGGTCTATCTTTTTTGTTGCTTAGATTTTCCCCTTATGTCTTTTAAAATTCTTTACTTTTAGTGTTTTGATTATTATAACTTGTGGGGAAATTTTTCTCTTCCATTCTATTTTGTATTTTGTACCTTGATGGGCACCTCCTTCTTTATGTGAGGGAAATTTTCTTCTGTGATTTTCTTCAAATAGTTTCTGCACTTTGTCCTGAGTTTCCTCTCTTTCCTCTAAGCCTCTTACTCATAGATTTGGTATTTTCACAGTGTCCCAGATTTCCTGGACATTTTGTGCCTGGATTTTTAAAGATTTAGCATTTTCTTTGACTGAGATATCTATTTTTTCTACCTTGTCTTCAAAGCCTAAGATTATCTCTTCTGGTCTAGTACTTGGTAAGTGAGGCTTACTTCTGAATTTTTGTTTGACTTTAAAGTTTTTTGTTTCTAGTTTTATCTCAGTTTGTGTTTTCTTTAGTGATTTTATTTCTACCTTCATGCCTCAAACTGTTTTCATCATTTCCTTCCACTGTTCTCATTTTCATAGACGTCATTAATGGATTCATTCATATCATCTTTAAGATCCTTGAACAGATTCACAACAACTGTTTTATGTTTCAGCTATAGTACATTTCTTAGTGAATGCTGTAGTAGAGTTTCTGGGTTCTGGTGAAACATACTGTCTTGGACGTCATCGATTATTTTGGTTACTTATGGTGTTTATCACTTCAAAACTAAGCAAACTAGGAAACTAGTCTTGATGTTCCTCCCCATGACTTGACTCTCAGGTGAATGGCATGATGAGTCTCAATTGAGAATTTCTAAAGATCTCAGAGCAGAGATGGTGTCAGCAGGACTGTCCTGTTGTAGTGACCTCAGCACACTGTTCCTATGATATAGTCATTGTATAGTTCTCTCTGCCTTACTCTGAAGACTCCAAATAATCCCCCAACCCCTGGAAAACTCCCATTCTTGAAGTTTTTTAAGCTAAAAACTCCACTGTATCCTGTGTTTATGGCTGTTGTTTCAAACCCTGCTTTAGGGAGACAGCCCTGTCTAATAGAAAATAAATTTTGCTTAATTTGACTAAAAGAATTTGGGTAATGGTCTTTACTCTCACTTGATGGGATTAACATAATCATTATAAATATAAAAGATGATGAAAGGTGTTTGTCTCTGATGAGCATCTTCTTTTGCTACAAGGTTAATTGTCCAAAGAAAACTCTGAGAAGTTGCTAGTGAAAATAGGGTACGACACTAAAAAAATTAATTACAATTATAGTTGAAGATCTTCATTCAAATGAATAAGGATTGGTAGTTTGCATAACAAACTATTTTGGAACTTTAATAAGCATTCTGCTTGTTTTTTATAAAGGAGACCTGGAGGTGGGATAGTGTTCATGTCTGCATGGCATCTTGGCCATGCTACTCATGTACTTAAAAGTATGCCAATGTGTTAGCAGAAGTACAATCTTTAATTGCGACATTTATACTGGAAATATACTTTTATTAGTGTACTGAAGCTGCATTCTATAGCATTTACTATTTTTTAATTTATCTAAAGTAGGAGCTTAAGTGATTCTATTTTTAATTTTAAAATTGAAATTTTCATACATGAGTACACTATATTTTCATCTTCTCCATCCTTCCATCTACCTTTCCAAATCCTCCCATGTCTCCTACCCTGACTACTTCTCAGATAATTACTCCTTCCTCTATATTTATTACACACACACACACACACACACACACACACACACACACACACACTATTGAGTCTGATTAGTGTTGCCTGTAGAAATGTTTATGGCTGACCAGCTGGCTTTGGCAAACTGATCAAGGGGATTGTTTCTGGAGAAAATTGATTCTCCCACACTCAGCAGCCTTTGATTCCCAGGGTAAGGGTTGGGGCCTTGTGAAGTCCCCCCCTCCCATTCATGTTGACATGTCAACTGAAGTAGTCATTGTTAGGTTTTGTTCAGTCAAATATACTGTTGAGATTTCATGGGGGAAGCATCTCTATTACATCTAGAAGATACTGTCTCACAGCAGGCTTCCTAGTCCTCTGGCTCTTAGAGTGTTTCCACCTCTCTTCTGTGATATTCCCCGGGCTCTTTTTTTTTTTTTTTTCTGTTTTTTTTTTTTTTTTTCCTCTGTGTAGTTTTGATGCCTATCCTGGATCTTGCTCTGTAGACCAGACTGGCCTTGAACTCACAGAGATTCTCCTGGCTCTGCCTCCTCAGTGCTGGGATTAAAGGTGTGCACCACACTGCCTGGCTTCCTCAACCTCTTAAAACAGACTCACAGACAAATAGAACAAAACAACAATGGAGATTCCTGATCATTGATAACTAAGGTGCTAAGGGCACAAACTGTGACTGTTTCTTCAATAAAATTTACTAGAGACATTGTATATAAATATGAAGAAGAATGAAGCCACAATCTCTCAAAGAAAATTCAAAATGAATTGAAGACTCACAAAGTGAAATTGTAAAATCACTAAAAATAAGCATAAAGGAGACACTTGAGGATATTCAAATGCACAAGGATTTTCTGCATATGATTCCAAAATCTTAGGTCACAGAAGCTAAGAGTAGTCAAAGGGGATTATGTCACCTTAGAAATAAACAGTATGCCTCTCAGGTTAAATACCAACAAGTTGAAGATAAGATCCATAGAATGAGGAAAAAACATTTGCAAGGTGTAATTCTGATGAATGTATATTAGTGCCTGGCTCACTTTTTTCATTATATGCAGTTCAGGTTCCCCTGCTGAGGGAATAGTCCCATCTACAATCAAGATGAATATTCCCACACCAATTAATATAATCAAGATATGTAGCTAGAGAGTTTCTCTCCAGCTCTAGCCAAGCCCTGGCCATCCCGTAGCCCACTTATAAAATAAACACATAGACTCTTATATTATTTAAACTGTTTGGCCTAATGGCTTAGGCTTCTTGCTATCTAATTCTTAAATTAACCCATACCTATTAATCTATATCTTGCCACATGGCTCGTGGCTTACCAGTATCTTACATGTTGGTACTCATGGTGGCAGCTGGCAGCATCTCCTGACTCAACATTCCTGTTCCCAGAATTCTCCTCTCTCTTTGTCCTGCCTATACTTCCTGCCTGGCTACTGGCCAATCAGCACTTTATTTATTAACCAATCAGAACAACACATTCACAGCATAGAGAACATCCCACAGCACTTCTACTTTTCTTTTTTTCAAAAAGGAAGATTTTAACTTTCACATAGTAAAATTACATATAACAAAATAGTTATCAAGCAAGAATTACAGTTACAATATCTAGTCTATTTATAATAACTAGTCTATTTGTATTTGGCAGAATTAAAGAGGACACCCTATCTATCTTATATTTGTGAGTCTAAGATTTCATCTCTAACTTATCCTTTATCATAACTAAGGAAAACTATAACTAGTTTTCAACTACATCAAAGACTTCAGAAGGAACTTACAACTACATCAAAGACCTTAGAAGGAACTTCAACTACATCAAAGACCTGAGAAACAGGAGAAGGATGCAAGCAACTTTTGGGAGTCTTGCAGGGTAGACAAAGACAGCTAGCAGCATGGACAGTCACCTAATGTTCCTTTGTAAAGTTGGGGCATCTGTCTTCAGTCCACAGGCCTAGAGTCTCTCAGTCACTTTTCTCAGTGTCCTGTAGAATGTCTGGAAGTTTCCTCTGTGAAGCAAGACCCTGAAGGACCATTTTGCCAAGCAAAGTTCAGTGGTCACCTTTCCACAGATTCTGCATGTTCAGTCATCAAGCAGTCCAGGCAAGAATAGTTTCTTGCCCAAATGGCTATTTTTGCCAAGGTGAAGATCCAGTTTCAAAGACCACTTGAATAAGCCCTGAACTTAGGCATTATGCTCAAACTGGACAACAAAGCATATAGCTATCTTTCCTAGAATTTGACAATTAACCCAAAATTTTTCTTTTCAGAATAAGGATACTTTTGCCCATACCCAGCAGGAAGCAATTTTAATAATATGACACCCACATTCCCAAAGAGGTGGTGTGTGGTGGGTGGATTTTTGATCTTTTAATGGGTTTTGGGTCTGGGATAATTTTCATTGTTTAGGAGGGTTGGTTACAAGTTTTTGTTAAGGGTTAGGAAAAGGGCTAGGCAAAGGAGATTAGATTTAAGGTGCTTGTTTAAAAAAAAGAAAAAGAAAAAGACAATTACTAGTTTTAAATACTTTTCATTAGATTGGATTTTTTTTTTTTTTTTTTTTTGGTTTTTCGAGACAGGGTTCTTTGTGTAGCTTTGCACCTTTCCCTGGAACTCACTTGGAAGTCCAGGCTGGCCTCAAACTCACAGAGATCCACCTGGCTCTGCCTCCTGAGTGCTGGGATTAAAGGTGTGTGCCACCACTGCCCAGCTCTGGATTGGATTTTTTATATTGTATATAAATTATATATATATTGATATTGTTAGAAAATGTCATACATATAATTCTAATCTTGTTCAAGATATTGTACAAGTTCAATGCAGTTCATTTAACAACGTAATGTAATTTGCTGATGCTTGAATGTTATTATTACCAACTATTAGGATATAAAGAAATGAAAGTTTGTAGTTAGACATTACAATCGAACTTGTAGTCATATTAGATATGTTTTCAAAATTGAGCAGATATATTTTAGATAAACAGTTCATCTTCAAACCCTTCCGAGATCCACAGAATATGGCATTTAAAATGTTTTAATAACTTGGAAAATTTTTCTTTTTTGTTATGACTATGAGACATGTTGGTTCCTGGCAGTACCAATCTACTTCAGATAAAATATAGGCATTGAAGAAACTGAATATGGAGTTAACTTTCATTGTGGCAAAAGTTAGCCACTGGACAGCAAAGTATACTCGAATCAACTGCTGACAAACAGGACACAATGGACAGATAGGACACGAAACAAATGACTACCAATTCTTGCAAAGACAAGTGTGGTTGTGGCTTTAACAAAAGGCATCTTCTGAGGCCAGGACAATATGGCACCATCCCTGAAGTGGCTTTTGCAAGCTGGAAAAGGTACAGTGCCCTTTTCTTTGAAGGCAGCTGAACAGGCAGTGGGCTGATGGCTTCTGATGTACAGTGGAATGGCAGCTGAAACAGTTATTCTTGAAGAGTAATTAAACTCACACCTCTCAATAGTAGACTACTAAATAGTGGCATTTAATAGAGGGATGTGGAGAAGAATGGGATGCCAAGATAAAGCCCCCCCCCCCACACACACAGCCAAGAAGAATGGACAGGTGGATGAAAAAAACATCAACAATTTCCAGAATTTAAAATCCTGAATCATGACAGGACACTAGTGGAATTCAGGTGTTTCTGGTACATGGACTGTTCTCACCAAAAATGAGGTTGAACTGTTGACTTTGTGTACATCCTAGTTCACAAATGAGTCTGTCAGATACCCTAAGCCTATAGGCTGAAGATGATACCCCAACACTACAGAGAAACCTCAGGTGACTGTCCAGGCAGCTGGCTGTCACAATTTTTTTTGGAAGTTGCTTGCATGCAATGCACTTCCTGTTTTTATTTTTTATTAGGTAATATTATTTCCTTCTTGGGTCTCTGAGGGAGTTGAAGATTAGTTAGTTATAGTTGCAGATTAGTTAGGATAGAAAGTTGAATCAGGTACATTTTAGACTTACCAAAATAGGATAGATAATGGAATTATTTTCTCTGAATTTGTCAAATACAAATGGACTAGACAATGTTTAGGTAGTTATTGCTTGTATATGTGGTATATAGTTATTGTACTTTTGTATATAGTTTTTCTTATATTAGTAATAACTTTTTTCCTTTTTTTAAAATAGAAAAGGGGAAATATGGTGATATTTTATTTGTACTGAAATGTGATTTTATTTGTATGTTAATAAATAAAGTTGCCTGGGGGTTCAGAGCTGATAGCAAGACATAGCAGAAGCTGGGTGGTGGTGGCGCATGCTTTTAATCCCAGCACTTGGGAGGCAGAGCTAGGCAGATCTCTGTGTGTTCAAGGGTACATCCAGCATGGAGACACACACCTTTAATCTCAATACCAACCATAGAAGACCTGGAGGTCTGTATAGATGGGCAATGAAGAGGAGGTCATGTGGTTGGGTTTACAACCAAGGAGAAGGCAGAACAGAAAGTCTATAAAAAGACAGACATACAGGAAGTAGCTCTCTTGCTGAGAGGAAGGACAGCAGCGGCAGCAAAGAGTAAACTCAGTTCTCAGCTACTGCTCTGACCTCTTGGGCTTTTAACTCTGCAATTGGCTCTGTGTTTCTTATTTAATAGGATTGTTCATCTACAAAGATATTTTCCCACAGGCATAGCCAGAGGCCTGACACTCAGATGATTCCAGATTCTGTCAAGTTTACAGAATTAACACATTACAGTACTGAAAAAAAAACCTTTACTTTTATTTGGATGTTTTGAAAGTCATCACAGGATTCCCTTCTGAATACAATACAGTATACAATGAACCTCTGAAGCTTGGCGGCCTCTTCACATGATCTTGTTTCAGTTAGGTTGTGCTGTATTAGGGTGTTAGTAAAGCACCCTGATGTAAGGGAAATGTAGCTCAGTTTACCTGAATTGCCAAAGCCTTGAATGGAGTCCTGAAAGGGGCACAGCAACTCTCCCATGCAGTCTGCAAATTAACAACATCCTTATAGCTCATTGCCCGTAGTACTTCACACGTGTTGAGGGTCCCTTGCCAGATTATCATACACATATTTCAGTTTCAAAAATGCCACAGGAGAAAATACCACTACCTCCCTTGTTGATGTGATTAAACTGAAACATGGGGCAGGTGTTAGAAGGATCTGAGGTAAAGTGGGCCATGAATGACAGCCAAGCAGGTCTCAGGCCTCATTGGGTTCTCTAGAGGGCACACCAGCCTTGCTATGGTTACAGAGGCCACTGTTGAGGACTGTGTCTCCCATTTCACATCAACACCAATTTACCTTTTCTATTTTGCAAACCACAGTGAAACAACACAGATTAATTAAAGATCATCAACATATTCAAACTATGCTGCTCATGCTGATCAGTCTGAGAAACCATGCAGCCAGTTCATTAAATCAGCATCTATTACATCTTTCTAGAAAGACATAATAGCATGTAATATAATTAATACAAGCTATTCGAAGATCTGAGCAGGAATCTCATCATAACTCACAGCTGACAACCATGCCATCCAACTTATTTATTCCATGTTAGCTTGTCAAACTGTCAAATGTATTAATGCTTTCAGATTTAAACGAGTATAAGATGTTAAATAGTAATTCACTACTAGAGGACTGATGAGAGCAGGTAACCTTGATCAGCAAGAAGCTGACATTTACCTGTCTGAAACATATTTCTTATTTAAGCGATTGTCTTACACTGTAGTGTAATATAGGAATGGTAAAATGTTACTCAGGATGAATGGATATACAAATGCTTAGAATGGAGCATCTTCAAGGCCCTGACCATCCACAGGGCTTGCTCTCCCTCCTTCTGTGGCACTGACATTTCTTGGACTGTATTACCTCCAGCTTATGTGGCTAGCTGTTATGCTGGTCTGTATGGCACTCATTGACAAAGCTTGCAATGGTCTTTAAGAAGAAATTCCCTTAAATTTTACATCAAAGCAAACTTTTCATTTTACAAAGATCTTAGAAGAAGGTTGGAGAGTTTCAGGGGTGCGGGAGGATTACCCGCGCCATCCCATTCTGTGCACGGCTCCTATCAATCCGCGTCAATAGGAAAACTGGCGGGGACGGCCGCAAGACGGTGAGAGAAAAGCCGTCAGGGTATGGAAGGGCTAAAAAGCAAGTGGTGCGTCAGTCAGTCTTGTTAGGGATGGCAAGGATGAGGTCCCCATCACCCTGTGATGTAGATCCCTGCCCCTCCTTGGTTTCTGAGAATTTAAAGCTTTAGCAGGTTAGCACTGAGGAGGCATGTAAGCCATAAGTAATATAACAGTTAATCTGGTGACGTAGATAAAAGTCCCCCTACCACAAGATGATGCCAAAGGCAGACAAAGGATACTGGGATGAAGGGACACAGCTGCCATCCACTACTGTCTAATTTGAGCTCTGTCACCTGGTAATGCCTGCAGTGTGGTACTAGACCATGGTAGATGCTGTTTACTACACCAGGACGGAGACTCGTGATGCACAGAGCAGCACTTCTCTGGGTGAATTGCCACCGCTGACCAGAGCCATGCCTCTTGGAAGAGCTTACAACAAAGGTGACTAAGGCTGGGGAGAATTTGTGGTTCCCCCCCCCTTCCCAATGCTCTGTGAAGCAAATCAGGTTGACAACCTGGCTAGTTGTCTGCTCGCTTCCCCTGTTTCCCTGCCAACTGTTCCTGGAGCTTTTCCTCAGGCACAGCTCAACTGGGGGATGACAGGAAGTAGCCCCACAGAAGGGACAGAACATATTCTGTTTTACAACCAAGGCTCAGAGAACGTGCGTGCGTGCGGGCTCAGTAACAAAGGAGTCCCTTCCCCTTAGCGTCCCAGTCACACCTTGTTTGGACAAGCCGTGTTATTGGAACAATGTGAGCTACTGTGTGTTCTGGCTTTCTTACAAGGAGACGCAACTAGGGAAGAAAGGGTGGAAAGTCTGCGGGCTTTTCAGTGTGTAGAATTTGAGAGGCCGTGCAGGCACTCACAATGATTTAGACCCCGGCTTGTTTTCCCGTTTGCATCAAGGAATCACCTACACAGAGCTGTGATCTGGCCCTTCTCAGGAACTCCCCTTTCTCTCAACATTATTGCCTTCAAGACAGGACTGGAGTAGAGCAGCCTTGAGTGCTGGGATTACAGGCTTGCACCACCTCACAAACTAGCTTCCACAGTTTCTGGATCTTAGATTGCAATGTGTGCATTTATTAACAGCAGTTTTCCTAAAAATTCACTGAAAGAGAGGATAGAAAGGAAGCCAGGTTTTTGTTTCCTTTCCTCCTTCTGCCAATCACTCTTAGTGTGTAGTGTACCTACAGTAGATTTGGGACATCTAGAGTAGGAAGCACAGATTCTGCTGTGCTATGCTGACATCTAGTGGGAACATGAAAGCACACATAGACAGATACTGTGTATGGAAGCCTGTTTAATGTGCGCTATACTATAAAAGAACGCACAGTATTTTTTCTCTCGAAAAAAAAGTCAGATAAACACAAATTTATCAAAACCTAACGCACTCATTCCACAGTTACTGCCTGCCTTCCTGCATTACAGTTTGCTGCTCTGGCTTGCCTTTCCTTTGTCTTTTTCTTTTATCTACCGTTACCGTGTCCATGCTGACAAGGATATTGTGCATCACAGAGTTATCAAATGCTTTCAGCCAAAGCCTACGTCTTCTTTCTGCCTCTGGATTGGAAACGGCTTCCGTCTTTACCCCTTCCCTTCAGTCACCGTGGAGGGCGCGTGGAGACCGCGTGGAGACCGCGTGGAGACCTCGTGGAAGCTGGTCCCACTCTGAACTTCATCTCTGGTCCGGTCCGCTGTTCTCTCTCTTTTGTGTCATCATCACCTCCAGCTCCCCGGCCTCTCCTTATCAGCATCTGAGCACACCCCAGCCCTCTCCCCTATCCTATAACATTAAAGAATAAACAAATCACCCAAAACCAACGAAGACATCAGCTCCCAGTCACAGGCTTTGAATGGCAAGTACAAGTTGCTCTTTCTCCCTCCTGTCTGGTCAGCAAAGGGCGCAGGGATTCCAAGTGCCCCATGAGGCCTGGATTGTATACAGACAATACGTAGGTTGTAACTGAGTGATAAACCAAACAACAATTAATTACACCCGCTTCTCCATTTCCCCAGTTCACACCGACAACACACTGGTCTGGATTTTGATCAACCTTCACATTTAACTCACTGGCTTTTTGGCTGCATGATCAACACATTTGGATTCTGAGTTTAACCCCTGAGTAACAGTTGGAAATCTCAGTCATTCCCACACATGGAATTCAGACACACACACCCTTTTCTGTTTTAACTTAATTCTTCAACTATGATGTATAAAATTGCAATATTTAATTCAGAAGGTTTTCAAATTTTAATTTAAAGCTACTAAAATTATTGATCAGTGTACCTGAAAGTACACAGGCCAGATTATTTGGATTGCCCTAAAATAGTATAGTCCCTATGCTCTTTTCACTTCTTAAATCATATTGCTAGTCTGTAGCAGCTAGGTGGCAGAAGCATGTTCTTAACAAATGACATTTTATTTTGAGACAGTTTCAGGTTTATGTGCAACTGTAAATAATGACACAGCCAGAGCTCCTGCGTTCTTTATGAGTCTTCCCCAATGGTAACAGCATGTAAAAATCGAGCATAATATCATAACAAGGATGGTAACACTGATGCTACCAACTGACCTTACTCAGATGGTCCTCGGTTCTCTTGTACCGTGTATCAGAGTGCATGAACTTTATGCATTGCTATCATATGCATAAATGCATGGATCCATCAACACAGCCAAGATGCAAAACAGTTTCATCATCTGAAGGCCCCCTTAGGCTGCTTTCTCATAGGCTTACCTACCTCTCTTTCTGAATACTTCCACCATTCTTAACTCTGCTACCAAGATGTTAATTTTCCTATTTTATGTTTTTCATTCCAAAATATTCTATAAACCAAAGTGAATAACCTTTAATATCAACCTTCCCTGACTCATCACAATATTGTGGAGATTCATCTGGGTTGCTGTGTATAAACATTTCATTCATGCTTATTTCAAAGTAGCATTGTGTAGTGTGGAACTACTGTAGTTTATATAACCAGCCACTATGGAGAGGGACCAGCTTTCTACTATTATGAATAATACTGCTTTGAACATTTGTTATGGATTTTTACATGCACATATGTTTTTTAAAATCACAGGATAACTAGAAGAGAGTACAATTCCGGTGTTCTATGTGTGTGCTGGTTAGTTTTTATCAGTTTGACACAAACTAGAGTCCCCTAGGAAAAGGAAACCTCAATTAAAGACTTGCTTTCATCACATTTGCTTGTGAGCATATCTGTGGGGCATTTTCTTAATTTCTTTTTAAAAAATGTTTAACATGTTTTCATACAATGTATTTTGCTCATATTCTTTCCCCTCCCCAGAACTCCCAACTCCTTAGACCCATGCCACCTTCCTACAGACCCAACTCCATGTCTTTGCTCTCTTTCTGTCTTTAAAAATAAAAAAAAAGAGAGGCTGGAGAGATGGCTCAGTGGTTAAGAGCACTGGCTACTTCAATTCCTAGCACCCACATGGCAGCTAACAGCTGTCTGTAACTCCAAGATCCAACACCCTCACACAGATATACATGCAGGCAAAACACCAATGTATATAAAAGAACAATAAATAAATTTTAAAAAGGTGTAAAAAAATTAAAAAGAAAAAATCCAAGACCAAAAAGCAAAAATTAAAACAGACAAGCTTAAAAAAAAAAAATCAACAAGACAAAACAAAACAAAACAAAACAAAACAAAACAAAACAAAACAAAACAAAACAAAAAATGTGCCACAGAACCTATTTTGTGTTGACCCACTACTCATGGGCATGGGGCTTGCCCTGGAATGTGTTTGATATTCCTGGTATCACAACATCTGAGAAAACTGACTTTCCCTTTCTCATCAGGTATTAATTGCAAATAGCATCATGCCTAGGGATAGGATTTTTGTGTCTGCTTTCTTTTCTCAGTGCTGGGATTTTGAACCTGTGCTGATCTTGTGGGTGCTGCTACAGTCTCTGATATGTACATTTTCTTGTGTCTGGAAGACACGCTGTTTTCTTGGAGTTATCCACTGCCACTGGCTCTTACAATCTTTCCATTTCCTCTTCTACCTAGATCCCTTATGGATGGTAAGGATTTAATAAGGAAATCTTATTTGTGGTTGAGTGTTCCAAAATCTCTCATTCTCCACACACTGACTACTGTGGTTCTCTTGGCTAACCACTCTCTGCTGCAACAGGAAGCTTCTGTGATGTGAGTTGAGAGACGCACCCTCTACAGGAATAGCAATATGCCATCAGGAGTCCTTTTGCTGCTTCATTCTCTCAGCAGAAGAATAGTAGTATGCTGTCCCCAGGTTTGTGGCCCATCTAGTCTCATATTCTTGTCATTTTTAGCAGTGTCATATATGGATTCCCTCTCATGGAATGGGAGGTGACTTCCAGGACGTCTGTGACACTATTGTACAGTACTTCTTGCACATTTTCCTAATTTCTAATTGATTCAGGAGGCTCAGCTCACTATGGGCAGTGCCCTGAGTTGTGGAAGAAAAATAACCGAGCAAGTTTCCGAAAACAACTCACTAAGTAGTGTTCCTTCATGGTTTCTCCTTCAAGTGCCTGCCTGATTTCCCACCTCGGTATCTCTCAGTTGATGGATTGTAAAGTGTAAAATGAAATGAAACCTTCTTCTCCAAGTTGCTTTTAGTTGTTTTTTTAAATCATATTACCTGAGAAGCAAAGATAATTTGGTTATGAAACATGACCAAACTTTTCCTACCCAAAATATTCCACTTCACATTCCCAGCAGTATGTATTATTTGATCAGTTTCTCTGCATCTTGGCCATTGGTCATTCTGATGAATGTGTATGCTGTCTCCTTGTGGTTTGATTTGCACTTCCCTAGTGGCCGACTTGGAGCACCCTTCCTGTCCCCCTGGCTATCTCATCTCCTCACTGCTGATATGTCTGTGCCATCTTTGACTCACCTACCAGATGGTCTGCCTTTTTATGGCTGAGGTTTTAGAGTTCATGATATATTCTCAATGCTGGTCTTTTCTCAAGTTTGTGGTTTTGGACCATATCCCCAACTATACATAGCTTATCTTTTCATTTTCTTAGCAGAATAAAGTATTGTCTTTCGTCGGACAAGTGTTTTAAACAATGATGAGGCAAGCTTTTCAGCTTTCCCTATGTATCATGCTTTCCACGTCTAGTCCAAGAACTCTTTTATTTCCCCTCAATATTGAGTATTACCTATTATTATTTCAGATGTTAGTCATCTATGTTTTACATCTAATCTTATGATTCCTTGCATTTTTAATAACCTGTGGGGTTTAGAATGATGCTCATGATTTTATCTATGGGTGTCAAGTATTCCCAACAACATTATTTGAGGACATTATTCCTCACGACATTGGTGTTGGGGCAGGCCACAGAAGTTTTGGTTCAGGACAGAATTATTAAAGGATGAAATTGATGCAACACACTCATGAATACAGAACAAAACAGTGCTGCTTCTTCATCATCAACTACAGAGAGATGGAGAAGCTTTGGACAAGGTCACCGAGCCATGGTGAAGCCTTCCACAGTCCAGGGGGCAAGTGACCCTCCTCCTCAGATTCTTAAAGGGCCACATATCCTCAGAGAAGAACATGCCCATTGGGCCAAACTGCTCCACTCCATTGGTCATTATATAGAATGGCAGAATTCCTACAACATTTTCCCCTTTTTGTCTAAAATAAAAAGGAAAGTTTTAATCCTAACATAATAAAAATGATATACAATTAGAAAAATTATCAAGTATTATCCATAAGGATGATAAGGTAATAATCTTAACAATGACTGAAACTACATACAACAAGAACAATAATGAAGAAAGAGATACACCCTAGATTTCTAGACCATAGGTAACAGGCAGTTTTTCAGAGATTACTCCAATAGTCATCCTTTCCTGAAGGATCTAAGTTTTGTACCTAATATGTCCCTAGCGAAGATTTGAGAGGACTATAACTGTAACTCTCAAGTCTTCAACTCCATCAAAGATATGAGAAGGAAAATAATATTACCTAAGTAAGCAAGAAGTGCAAGCAAGCAACTTCCAAAGAAATGCAAGGAATGACAGAAACAGCTGTCTGCCTGGACAGCCACTCAAGTTTTCTCTGCAATGTTGGGGCATCCAACTTTGGCTTATAGGCCTAGAGAATCTGAGGTACCTTTTTCAAAAGCAGGAACTTTTGAAGGACTATTCTACCCTGTCTTGTCAAAGTTTGGGAGTCACTTTTCTTTGTATCCTGCTTGTCCAGATTGGACAGTGTACTTACTGTCAGCAGTGGAGGCAAGGGCAGTTTCTTGTCCAATAGGTCAGTTTTGCCAAAAAGAAAACAAACTCTGTGTGGAGTGTCTTTGATGCCCATCTTCTTCTCAGGAGTAGACATGTATCACATCAAAAGAATCATAGGTTATTAAAACATTTTAAATGCCATATTATGTAGGTCTCTGAAATGTTTGAAGATTACCTATCTATTTGGAGTATATCTCTGCACACCTAGGAAACCAAACTAACATGACTATAAGTTTGACAAACATGGATGACTCTTAACCTGTAATTTTTGTTAACCTATGTAACATAAGGACTAAAGCTTCACACTATAATAATAAACAAGCTGTAGATGTAATACCTTATGCAAAAATAGAAACAGATGTACAATATAACGATAATAACTTTAAAATCATGACAATACAAATATCTTAACTAGAGATAGAAATGTATAATGCAATATGAAAAATAACCTTAATTTGCATCAATATACAAAAATATCCTAAATAGAAGTAGAGATATATATACACAGTATAACAAAAATAACTTTATATTTGTATAAATATACACAAATATCTTAGACAGAAATGGAAACATATATACATTATAACAAAAATAAGTTTTAATTTGTATCAGTGCACAAGAATCCATACCAATGTAAATTATTTAAAACTGATAGTCTTTTAATCCTATCAAATCTATTTCCCTTTTTCTTTATTCCAAAGGAGATCCCTGAGTCTAATCTCTATTGTTCTACCCCCAACCCAACCCCCTACAGATGACAATTATTCTTAACCCTGAGAAGAACCCCCAAACCACCCACCACACCTATTGGGGAAGTGAATGTCATATTCTTAGAATTACTTCCTGATACCTGGGGGCAACAGTGTGTCTCTATGGGACCCTGTAAGGGCTGAAACAATGGTTAAGTCTTAGGAAAGCTAACTGTAACATTTGTAGCTAGTCTCTGAGTAATGGGTAAAGCTGAGTATGGGGCCAGCACACATGGCCAGGTGGGCTCAGGTGGCCACTGGGGCTATGGGACAGCCCACCCACGTTGGGTGCCAGGTGTTGGGACAGGCCACAGAAATTTTGCATCAAGACAGATTTATTAAAGAATGAAATCGACATAACACACTCATGAATACAGAATGAAGCAGTACTGCTGCTTCTTTGTCTACCAGGAAGAGATGAGAAGCTCCAGACAAGGCCACCAAGCTGTGATGTCAGGAAGCGTTCCACAGTCCAAGCGGTGTGTGACCCCCACTTCTCAGATTCTTAAAGGGTCATGTATCCTCAGAGAAGACAGTGCCCATTGTGCCAATACGCTCCATTCCATTGCTCATTACACCAAATGATAGAATTCCCACAACACATTGTTGTTTGAATTTTGTAAAAAATATTAACAATGAAAGACAGAGGATTTGGATTTCATAAATGGTCTTTCAAGATATAGTTTCCATCTATAGCCACTAGGTGGCATGATTGACCGTTCAACGTTTTAAAATTATTGCTCATTCATTTGTGAAGTTTTCATATTCTCCACCAAATTTTTTATATACTCAAAGCCTCTGGTCTGTCATAGTTATTAAAAAGAAAACTTAATGGAAGTGCTCTAAATACGGAACAAATAAGAACTATGATATCACTGTATTTAAAATGCCACTTAGTGTCGTGGTAAGTTTGGAAAAACCTGTCTCTCCTTCCTGATAAGTCTGTTCTTAAAATCCTGTCCACAGGTTAACTCACTGAAGAGAAACAGAAGAACTTTGTGAATCTTAGATTCCAAAACGAGGTGCAAACAGTTCTTATGATAGTTTATTCTTTCGTTTTCCTAAAGCTCTCCCTTTCCATTTGAGAAATGTTTATTGATTTTGGAAACAAGGAGACAAAGGACAGTGACTTTCTAAAGTAAACAAAGTGAAAATGAAATTTATTAGGAAATATTTATATTGGACACATCTATCAGTGTCTATGCTTTTATTGAACATTTCAATTCATTTCCTTTGTAGTGAATTATTAGCTGCCATGTGTCAGTCAGTGATAATGCACCTAGAATGTGCTTTCTCCTTGCTGTTCACCAAAACTGTGTGGTCCTGGTAACTCTCAGAGGGCCTTGAGCAACAACAACAGAGTGCAACCCCCCCCCCATGTTTCTTTAATAGTCCACCAAACTGTTTTATTCCCCCCCAACCCTTGTGTTTCTTTAATACTCCACCACACTGTTTTATGCACCTGTTTGGCCTCCCAGATGCCACTTTTACTTTGAAGCAACTACATTGAAACTTACCTGGAGTGGAATCTAGAAAGAACAATATGCTGGAGTGTTTTTCACATATTTTAGAGCTGTGAGAGACGACACTCATATGTAAAACTGTAACTATAATTTTATAATCATATGTATGATAATAACAGTTTTTTAAGATGGCTAGACTTTAGTTCATGGAAGAAAAATACAAATTTATTCAGTTGCCTGTTATATTTAAATTTTCCACTCATTTAAATTTTTGAGAAACCAAATTATTACCACAGGCTTGTTAAGTCACAGCCTTCACTCATATTCCTGACTCTCTGACTCTACTTGGTCATCCTGAGTCCCTGAACTGGAAAACCTTGCCTAATGACGGGTTCAAGACTTTGGTTTTTCATTTTAACTCACTATGAAAATGTTTTCATTTTTCTTTAGATTAGGTGCTATCATGAGCACTTTATATACACAGTTTGCTCCATGCTAATATATTGCAGGAACTAATATTCTTATTCAATGACCTCATCACTGGCCTGGGGCAACAAAGCCGTTACTATATGAATCCAAGTTCTGTTTGGAAGTCTGTTTTTCCTAGTTCATTAGCTCCATGTTTCTTACCTGTAAAACAGAGAGATTAGGGGATTTACATTGTAAAAACACCATAATTCTGTAACTGAGGGGACTTTTTTGGTACCTGGGGGAACTTTGAGTCTTGCTGAGGTTGGTCTAGTTTAATAATGTGGAAAGGTCAAGGACTAGGAGGAAGGTCTGCACAACAGAAAGTTGCAGATAGAAACAGTAGTTGTGCATATTTGTGTGATAAGAGGGAACATCTTCATCCAACCTTCAATAGTGCTTAACAGTTCCATTGACAAAGATGTATCTTTTTAATCTAGTAGGTACTGTTTTAAGAACCTGTACATTAGTGGAAAATAAGAGAGGAACCAGCAGGACAAGATGGAGGAGGAGATTTCAGTGGCAATGGTGGGTAGAAGAAGGGACTGATGTGAACCTAATCAAAAGGCAGATTCAGGTGGGAAGCGTCACTCTGAGGATATCATCAAATACTTGATTAGAAATGTAACTGAGGACCCCCATTCCAAGACACAGCTTTGGTTAAAACATAAAATCCTTTATGGTCCTTGATACAGTTCTACAATAAAGGTAACAGGTGCAAGCAGTTCGTCACTGTCTTTGTAGGTTACTAACAACATCTTCATAATTTACAGGTATCTTTTGATGTCTAGTTTCTCTTTACTTTGATTTCAACAATCAAAAGTGTTTTCTCTTATTGACAAGTTGAGGTGTCAAATTCATATATTAGTAGAAAAAATAAACCTAGCCTATGTCTATAATACAGTGTGGGATGAAGGAAGAAAATCACCTGTTTTATATATGCACTTATTTTTAAAGATACTGCACAGAAGTACATAGTGAATCAGTAATGAGAGGCTAGAAACCCGCCAGTAGATGGGGAACTTGCTTTGAAAATAATATGTCGACAGGGAAACTAGAGCCAACTAAACTTTGCTGCCTAGGCAAAATTTGCTAATTTGCGTTATATATTAGGCCACTCAGTTTTAGTGGTCAGTGTGGTTCATTGTCAAGAGAGGACATAATTTGTACAATAACTAAAGTTGAAATTAATACTCAGAAACAAGCCGTACTCTATTTAGAACTAAAATCCATTAAGTTGTCTGCCTTGGAGGAAGGAGCTGATCCAAGGAGATAAAGCCAATTTGTTATGTTGGAACAGCTGAACTGGGGGAAAATGAGCAGAGTACCCAGGACTAGAAGAGTGGGATTGAACTCTTGTGGGGCCACGTGGTTTTAATGCTAACTGTGAAGGAAAGCACAGTTCAAACTATTTGAAATGGCACTAGGAGAACATTAAATAACCTGCATGCATGGAATTTTACCAATTGTTGACCAGTCAGGTGAAATTAGAGAAATGTAAATGTGGCAATATCATCATACTGGCAGATATTATGTGGAGATATGTCAATCAATTCCAAAGGCATGGTACACCTAAATGGAGGACCCTCCTGCAAGGCCTGATTGTGTTCCAGTGGGTCCACTGCTCATATCTCTACACTGGCAGCTCATTTATGCAGGAAAAGTGAAAGAATCTCTATGAACAAATGGGCAGACGGATGGGGTGTTCATGCCAGGGAGATGCTGCATGTTTTGGGAAGTTGTTCCAGTGTTATTGTCCAAGAATGGAAAAGTAGCTCTTGCCAAGATAATTCAGTGTTCTACAAAGCATAACACCATATGTATGTATCACAGTCAAAGTTGCTGAAGAGTCTCAACTCTACCAGTAGTTATGTGTTGATTCCCATGATTTTCTCTTTAGTAAATGCCACCAAATAGCCTCTGTACTAAAAAACACTGAAGTTTTAACTTGTTTCAAATGATATTTAATTGTAACATTTTATATTTTGTGCTCTATATTCTAGTATATGTGTTAATGTGTTTACATTCATATTTGCTTTATTTTTTGTTCTTAAGAATGTAGTTACTTTATTGCTATAATAAAGTAGAGAAAGACACAAATGCACTAGGCTAAATCAGTAGTTCCCAACCTGTGGGCCATGACCTCTTTGGGAGTCTCATATCAGATATCCTGCATATCAGATATTTGCATTACAATTCATAACAGTTGCAAAAATACAACCATGAAAGAGCAGTGAAAATAATTTTATGGTTTAGGGTCACCAAAACACGAGGAACTGTATTAAAGGATTGTAGCATTAAGAAGGTTGAGAACCACTGGGCTAAATGTTTTCCAAATGCCTGAGTTCCACAAGAAGATACCATTAAAGATTATTTTTATTGTTGAATTACAGGAAGATTCCCCCATTATCACTTGTCAGAATCATCTGGAAAGATTTTCTTTTTATCTTTTAACATATATCCATCCAATAGAACCAGAAAAAAAATATGTAATACACTGTGATTTTTATTTATTTATTTTTTTACAGAGTATTCAGGTTTAGAAACTACATGTTATGTGGACTATGGTGGGAACTCAACCTTCTGTGTATTATAACACTTGTGCCTAATATTGTGGCTCAGAGAAACAAATCCATGAATAGGCTCAGTGAGTACATAAGTAGGGATGTCCTCAGGTGTCATATCGAACATCGTATCAATTGTACAAAAACCCCTGTATTTCTTTTTTCCTACTTTCTCACTGTATCTCCAGTGTCCTGTATGTAGCCTACAAAACAGTTCATTTAATGACTAAGTATTCATTCAGAGTGTTTTAAAGTTCAGATTTAAAGTTCAGACACAAACCATCTAAAAGATGAAATTAAACTTTATTTTTCCATGAGCTCCTATGTGCATATATTCACAGGGATGGATTTCAGCAACTTAAGCCCTCACCATCATAATAGACTTATCCTCACCCAAACTCTTTAGAAAGTTGATTTTTTTTTTGCTCGGTTTTTCAGAGTTAATTTATTAAAGTGTGTGTGTGTGTGTGTGTGTGTGTGTGTGTGTGAATGCCACATGTGTGTGGAGGCCAGAAAAGGATGTCAGCTCCCTTGGAAATGGAGTAGCATGCAGCTGTGAATAGACTGATGTGGATATTTCAAGCCCAATCCTGTTTTCTGGAATGACTAGCCAGTGCTTTCTCTCAACTGTGGAGCCTCTCTCCAGCCCCCCATTTGTGCCTTTGAGATCAGGTTTCACTATGTAGTTCAGGTTGACCTCTAACTCACGAGGTAGCCCACAGTGGCCTCAAATTTGTGATTCTTCTGCCTCAGCCCCCAGAGTGCTGGGATTATGGGCCTGTGCCATCTCCTTCTAGCTTTCATGTTTTTCACTGAAAAATTTTGACAGTATAAGAATTTTAGGTACCAAAATTAATGTTAGTAGTTTGAGAAGCATAATTGTAAAATCAGTCTTATCCTTTATATAACTCATTCCTGTTAGTCTTAAATGGAACAATGGAACAGTATAATTAATACCTTACTACACTGGCATGCAGAAAAAAGCCCATTACAAGACAGTTTTTTTTTCTCCTATGAAAACTTCTGTGGTTTAGTGAGATGACTGATACACAACTAAGTAGGAGGCAGATGTGCATTGCTTGGTGAGTGTCTGAGACAAACACTTTGTGCCCCACCAACCAGCTTTATTCCACCCATCTCTTTTATTATTAAAATTTAATAATAATCGATGTAAAACTAGGGACTGAAGGAATTTTGCCTAATATGAAAGAAGTTAAGAAGCGCCAAACACCTCTCCTTGGGAACACCTGATGAGTTTGTAAATACTGGTTGGAATCTTTAATATGAACCATAAAGGACATACTAAAGGTTACGCCATTCACACTCAGGATAAAGCTTTCAGGGGCTCATTGTCAGTGAAGATGTGGTGCCGCACACATCTGGAAAGCCTGGATGTCAGGAGTGATTTGCAAACACCGAGGCTGAGATTTCAGAGTGGACAGGAAATCATGACACATGTGTTTAAAAAGCCAGTGAGCAAATGTCAAGGGCAACCAGGACAGCTCTGCCTCGCTTTTTGGTGAATGCACCAAAGGTTTCGCTGAATTGCCATGTTGGAGCTGGAGAGAGGTCGGGTTGTCATTCACTGTGTTCCAGCCTCAATTACTCTTTTAATAAAAGTCTCTGCTGCTTTTGACAGCCTCATAGTCTTCTATCATCTCATTCCCTAGTAGGTAGCATGGGTGGCATATTCTCCAGAACTCAACACACATTACACACTGATATTTAATTGTTGAAGCTTTTATTTATTTTAAGTGGATTGATCAGCTCATTCTCCAAAGCCCTGTGCAGGTACCATTTCTGAAGTTTCTCCAATTTACTCTGGTTGAGGTGGGATGCCCTCTTACTGGTTTTTTCTTTTACAATTACCTATTCAGACTTTTATAATAGTGGTTATTAATTTTTAGTATGCTGCAATTATGTAAGGATTTTTGATTCTATATTTAAGACTGTATCAGTTGGGTATAGTGGCTTTTTATCTACATTTTGAGATTTTTATTTTTATTTATTTATTTGTTTGTTTTTTTGAGACAGGGTTTCTCTGTGCAGCTTTGTGCCTTTCCTGGAACTCTGGAGACCAGGCTGGCCTCGAACTCACAGAGATCAGCCTGGCTCTGCCTCCCGAGTGCTGGGATTAAAGGCGTGCACCACCACCGCCCAGCTTTTATGTATTTATTTAATTAATTTTTTGCAGCTAAGGTGATGGTAATGTTATCTCAATCCATGTTGAGAACCACACGATATATGCCCTTGAGATTTTCTGGTGTTGTTTCTGAAATTTCACTGTGGTTGGGAATTTAGATATGCTAATTTAACTCTTCTCAGATTGCAGCTCAGAAGTCGTTCCAGACAGTAAACACAAAATGAAGATGGTTATGGCACCGAATGAATTAATGGGGAAACTGTGGAGTGAACAAGACATAAGAAGTCATGAAGATCCTCTTACAAGGTTGAATGTGAACAGAAAGAGAAATCACTGAGCATTCCTTGACTTATACTATGATTTTAGAGACAAGAAAAGAAGCAAGAGAAAAGGGGACCTCCAGGAAGGGTGGAGTTATATTATGGACTGTAGTAGATAGGAGAAGAATATAGACCCATAAGTATTTGATTAGCAAAGGAAGCCACAGATGCCTTGTAATTTTAAAAGTACATTTTCCAGTTCCAGCATTAACCCAAGGCAACAGAGCACTTGAGAGGGAGAAGGAGTTTCATCACAGACCTCTTCAGGTTCATGAACATCCAACTCCCACGGTGACAAATCCCATTAGTTATAAAGTTGAGGCACAAGCATGCCTGAACTGAAACTATGAGAAACAGAATCCCCATAAAGCAGTTTGTGTGATATTTTATTTTTTAAAATATTTTATTTTTTCTTACTTTACATTATTTCTTTTCATTTCCTTAATACCTCGATTCTTTCATAGTCATCTGAGATACTTAATTTGAAGGCCTATTGAGGAAAGATTTAACTGAAAATTGAGGAAGTGAACTGGAATTTAGCAATGACTTTCCATTCCCCCAGACCTTAACATATGTAACAGATTTATATGCCTTATTGTAAACACTCTGCTCCATCTTCTCTCCACCTGCTAGAGGGAGTTAGAGAATCTGCTTTTAACAAGAAAGATAAATGAACCAAATGTCATCAAGCCTCAGGGGGATGAAAGATGGTAAAACAAGTGGTTTAACGTTCTGATTTTCTTTTCTAATGCATGTAGTGAGGTAGCTACAACTAATCTCTGAAACCACATAGCTGAGTCTGCCCTCTGCCTGGGCTAAGAAACATTTGCCCCCATGAATCAAGCAGCTAAGCAATCATTCTCACGCTTTAGTTCCGTGAATAGCTTGAAAGGAATGATATGAATATGCACTGCATTTAACTGTATTAGGTAAGAACTCTGTACACAGTGTGATAGTGATATTTACACAGAATTTTTATTATTTACAAGCTAGATTCTCTTAAGCATTAAGTGGTGTAGCACTCTGATGCATTTCTTTTTTTATAGGTGACCTCAAATAATAGACTGTTATTGAGGAATAATGGGCTTCTAGGCCCTGCAGTTAGTGTGACTTTGTGGGTTTACATACAGATCTATTTAAGAATAGAATGCGCTTGAAAATGAGGTAGGCTTAAAACAACCGTGAACGACAGTGCATTTGACAAAAGGGAGAGAGCAAGCAAGAAAGGCTGAGATTAACAACTGAAGAAAAGATGGAGGGAAAGCAGTCTGTTCTACAGAATTTAAAGATTCATTCAGTGGGAGACATTTTTAGCATGCAGTGGAAGATTGCAGTTATTGCTTCGTAGGCGAAGAAAAGCAACAAGCATCTAATAAAGAGCAGTTCAGTTGGTAAGGCATCAATCCTGCTGTAGGCTGTGTGTATTACACACTGGCACCTTCTTTTGCTCAGTGTCCCAATTATCTCCCATTGGTGGTGATTACCTTGAATATCGGGACTAAGACAAGTTCTGTTTCACCCAGGAGTTATCCTAGAGATTGTGCTTCACAGTTTTAGACCAGGTCATGCTGCTTCTTGGTTTTCTGCTCTGTGCAGACACTGGGAAACTCTACTTAAAGAAAGTGTTTTTGACCAGCAGGGTATAAATGGATTTGGAAAGGAGTAGATATAGAGATGTAAGTTAGAGAAATAATATAGCAATCTATGAAAATATTAAGGACAGATTGTGCTTTTTTTTTACTTTTGAAATTTCTCAAAAAGGAATGCATTAGACAAAGTATGTATATCTAAGATATATAGGTACCTTCTACTATAGTAAATCAAGCATATTTTGAAAATATTGAATATATTATAATATACTGAATTATACTCAAACAGGACATATTTATATGTACATTCACCCTTATATCTGCATCACTATTCACCCACACATATATTTTGTCTATAATTTATTAATATATAAAGGTTTTAAAGGGCTGAATATGAAAACAATACCAGTCAGGCATGCTTACAAGTAACTTTATAGTAATTATACTTGTTAGTGATTTAATATGCACACGTCACTTCACAAATTGCAACATTTCAATATATCCCGATTGCTACTGTCTGCCTTGTTTGCGTAAAGGAGACCTTCAGTACATTGCCTCTTCATTTATTACCCAATAAATCCATATGCTGTAATGTAAAATTCTAGGTTCCTTTAAACTTTCTTCAGCTACGGGCAGTCCTCTGCCTGCTATTTCTGAGCATGAACTCTGGCTGCTACAGTGTATCCATATTATCAGAGGATAATCTGTTTCCTGCTCAGACACTTGGTTCCCTCTCCACATGTGCTCTTTCTCTGTCTTTTACCATTTTGAACTTTATCTATTTGCCCACAAATGATTCTTCTTTGCATTTACCTGGCTATTCACTGAAGAAAATCTTTCCTAGTTCTAAATTTGTTCTTCAAATATCTTCAAATTTATTTATGCCCACATACATGTGACACCAAAAGAGCTTCTTATGTAACAACAATGTAAAAGTCGAAACAAAAAGGAGGGGTAAGAAAAGAAAGAAATTGAAATTGAAGTCTATTTGTGTTCCCCAATCCTACTCTACATTTAAATTATCTATGTGTATTTTAGAAGTTCTTTTTAAATTTTTTCCTAGATTATAAGTGTGTGTGTGTGTGTGTGTGTGTGTGTGTGTGTGTGTGTAAATAGGCACATGTGAGTTCAGGGGCCTACAGAGTCAGGGACAGGCATTAGAGCTTCTGAAATTGGAATAACAGGTAATTGTGACCTGCCAAATGTAGATACTGGGAACTGAACTTGGGTCTTCTATAAGAACACCATGTGGTCTTAACCACTGAACCATCTCTACAGTTTAAGGTGTTTCTTTTCTGGATGACATTAAGTTTATAATGTCATAATGTATGTGTGTGTGTGTGTGTGTGTGTGTGTGTGTGTGTGTGTAGTTGGATATGTCTGAAGAAAAAATATCTATCAATGCTGACTTTTGGAACTAAATTCCTAGTAAGAAGCATCATTATTACTTGCGGAGAAATACACTAAGATCATCTATTTTGCCATTAAAAGAAATACTTCATTTTTATTACTACCTTTCTTATAGTATGGCACCAACTCAATGCAGTGGTATATAGTTATATACCATATATATATATATATATATATATATATATATATATATCAGTCACTACTATGCTCATGTCCTAAAAAATTCAATTCTGTATGAGATCTGACTAGCCTTGTTCTTTCATAATGCAAGTAATATTTAGGTATCTACTTTGAACTCATCATTTTGCTTGACATTAGAGACATTGAAAGGAAACTTATTTGCTTGTCTTTGATTTTCAACTGTTCACATTTCAGCTATAATTTCATTATACCACTGACTTCTGCTAAATTATTAGATACTTGGGTGAGGAATTATCTCCTAGCAATATATTATCCCTTATCACCTTTCATGGTTCTTTACACATGGAAAGTATTTGTTGTGTATTTGTTGTGCTGAATTAAACATATTCAACTTTAGTTCTGAAAGAATATTGAAATGTGTGTGTGTGTGTGTGTGTGTGTGTGTGTGTGTGTGTGTGCGCACGTGCGCGCTCTAATGCATATGTTAGAGGTTGATCCTTGTCTTTCAATGTTGATTCTGTGTTTGAGATGGAACAGGGAAATCTGCTATTGTTCACTGATGCATATGCCAGGCTTGCTGGTCCACAAGGTTCTGAGAATTCTCTTTTCTCTTGTCTCTGCCTCTCATCTCACCATTGGAGTATGGTTATTACAGATGTGCCCAACTATATGCAGCTTTGTGTGTGTTCTAGGGAGCTGTCTTAGTTAGGGTTTCTATTGCTGTGAAGAGATACCATGATGGTAGCAACTTTTATAAAGGAAAACATTTAATTGAAGCTGGCTAATTGAGGTTTAGTCCATTATCATCATGGTGAGAAGCCTGACAGCATGCTGGCAGACATGGTGCTGAAGTAAGAGCTCAGAGTTCTACATCTTGATCCATAGGCAACAGGGAGTGAATTGTCTACCACACTGGGCATAGCTTGAGCACATATGAGACCTCAAAGCTCACCCCCATAGTAACACACTTCCTCCAACAAGGCCACACCCACTTCCCTAATAGTGCCACTTCCTATAGGTCAAGCATTCAAACACGTAAGTCCATGGGGCTGTACCTATTCAAACCACCATGGAAGCCAAACTCATGTCCTCAAACCTTCATAGCAAGTGCTGTGTCCACCAAATCATCTCCATAGCCTTCTAATGGAAATGTTTATGGTAAAGGAACATACTCTTGTCTGGTATATATATTTAGGTCACATATTTGTCATTGCATCTGTAGATAGCTTGAATGACAGAATTTACTTTTTGTTTTCCTATTAGTATTAAAACTCAAACTTCTGTGTGCTTGTTTGCCTTTGATGGCCCATTGTATGATTACCTTCTAACATTTGGTCAACCTTTAAACTTATTTGTTGGAACTTACCATATTCTGTATTCTTATTTTATAAAGCAACCATGACTCTGACACATTTCCTACTTGACCACTTTAGAGATCCTCAGCCTCCGTGTACATGAAGTCAGAGTCTTCCTAAAAACATAAAAACTTTATTTAAAATCAGAATTCAGCTGTTTTAGTTTTTTGTTCATGGTCACATAAGGGAGAGTGAATAAAACTGAATCAATTATGAAATCATGTGTCTTCTATTGGTGATGAAAAATAGGCTAGACAATAATGTCATCAACTTCTCTAAGTACAGACATTCCCTCAGCCTTCGGAACAGAGTAAGTATTTCTAGGCAGCCAGACTTGCTTAATGGCTGTCAGGTGTGCACTGAAAATTTGGTACTCCCTCAGGGTGTAGTTAATAATCCATCAAAGGTTAAAGCTGATGCACCTCTCAAGACACATAGATCATCTGGCAACATCCTCAGCTTGGTACCCTTTCAGGTGGACCATCACTGGATTATAACAATTGCACAAAGCCTTGCTTGTGCACAGGAGGCCATAGATGAACACATAGGGTTTTGCATAGTCATCAAATCCCTCAATTATTTTATTCTAAGTGGATAAGTGAATACTTACATCTATCAGGAATGAAATGATGTCATCTAAACCTTAAGATGTATTTTAATGTTGATGTGTTCCTCTGTAAGTCAGAATACTTCCATATTTTTGTTTGTTATTGAGGGAATGAAGATAGAAATTAAGTTATTAAAACAAATGGTGGGAATGGAATTGAGACTCTGTAACAGATAAAGTTGTGCAATATTAACTAAATATTAAAAATTATTATTTAAAAATGCTTACTCATGTATACACATAAAAGTAAAATCTGTTAGAATGATTATGACAATATTTGAATTCTATGTTGCTTTAATTTTTCTTTTGTTTTTGATATTATAATTAATTACATAATTTATTTATTCCCTTTCCTCCTTCTAAGCCCTCAGATATAACCCTTCCTTACTTTTCAGATTCATGGCCTCTCTTTTTATTAATTGTTATTATATGAATATGTGTATATATACATGAATATTTCTAAATATAGCCAACTCAATCTGTGTAATGTCACTCATATGAATATTCTCAGAACTGACCATTTGGTATTGGATATGTTGCTTTTATTTAAACAATCTGTTCTATAATTCTTTCTTTTATGGTTTAGGTATGACCTAAAAATGTAAACTTAAGTAGAAAGGATTTATCTCAATGCTAAGTTTTAAAACCATGTAGTTAGCAAATCTGTGACTAAAATAGTATAAAACCACTTGAATCCATATTTTTACATTCTATAATACCATTACCTTTTATACTGTTGATTTTTTGCAAAAACTGTTGAAGTTGATGTTATGTTTAATCCCTGCAATTTATAGGTAAAGAAATGGAAGTTGCCGGGCCATAGATAACTAGTACAACTTGTACAGCTGAGTAAAAACGGGTTTTGAAACCAAACTAAACTGTGCTGGTTAGCTTTAATTGTGAACTCAACACAATCTAGAATTCCCTGGGAATGGAGTCTTAGAGAGCTTGTCTGGATGAGGTTGTCCTATTGCTTTGTCTGTGGAGATTTATCTTGGTTATGTTTATTGATGTTGGAAGACCAGCCCACTGGGTAACAGAGATGCAGACAAGCTTTATATAGGGAAAGATCTTTGAGAGAGTGTAATACTTGACCAGATTTAAGGGAAAGGCCCTGGAATAAACTCCACCCTTTCTTTAAAATTGAGATAATTTTGTCAATTTGTAACATGAAGTTAAATCCATTTACAACTATAAAAGTTTAATTATTCTTCCAGAACAGTGCCCATAATGAGTACTGCAGGCCAAATTGGGGCACTCTGTCTACTTTTGTTCTTGCATTTTTAAGTGGCTGCATTTTAAAGTTGTGCATTTACCTACAATATCTTGGATATTGTCCTTTCATTCACAAAGCCTAAAATACATTATCCCTCATACCGTTAAGTATTTGCTAAGTGATCCTTAAAGAGAAAACTGGGTGTCTCCATCTTAGTGTATTCACAAGTAGTCAATACATTTGTAGAGCAGAACCCTGCGGAGGCTGGACATAATGACTCCTAATGACCCTTTTAGCTTACTTTTTATGATATTTAGCTGCTTTTATTTTATATTGAAAGCCTTACTGAAGGGATAAGAAAACAATAAGTCAGCCGGGCGGTGGTGGTGCACGCCTTTAATCCCAGCACTCGGAGGCAGAGGCAGGCGAATCTCTGTGAGTTCGAGGCCAGCCTGGGCTACCAAGTGAGTTCCAGGAAAGGCGCAAAGCTACACAGAGAAACCCTGTCTCGAAAAACAAAAACAAACAAAAAACAAAGAACAAAAAACAAGAAAACAGTAAGTCTGTCCTAAAGCAGTGGTTCCTAGGATTTCTATATGAGGGGTCTTTTAAAATTTAGAATTTGAGCATCAATACACTGAAAATTTCTTAGAGCCTCGCCTCTCTGCGTCCCATTCATGGACCATGTGGATATTTAAGCACCACGGGTTTGGAGCTTCTACTCCATTTCTTCTAAGCAAAAGTTTGGTTCTTTATTTGTATTAACAGTGGCTGCAAAATCCACAGAGACCAAAGTTTTCATTCGAGTTATCTGTCTGCCTTCCTTTTGCACAGAGGAAATGAGCTGGCCTTGTATGAAAAATTGCTTGGTAGACATTCCTATTTTTTCCTCCTTTAAGTTTGATTCAGAAGTTGACTTTAGTGGTTCTTCTTCCCTCAATGGTTAGAGGATCTTTTGCAAAGTCAATTATAAATATGGGGAATATAGGAAGCTACATTACAGTTCTCCAATTGGATTGCCATTCTTCATCTTTCATTTGTATATAAAGGAAGCAAAATATTTATGTCAAAGTAAAAGTCTTGATAAAGCTTTTAGGACTTCACTTAATGCACTCCAGCCTCCTAGGTTTGGCTCCATCCTCTGTAGCTCAAAATAGCTAACAAATGGCTTTCTAGCACCACTTGAGTTTTATTGTATTTCTATTCTGCTTGTTAGTATGCATGAGACAGGGAAATGACATCACATTTATTAAGTCTTTCTCATTAAGCGACTTTTAAAAGATTTTCTCTGCTAGAGATACTTTCCTTTCATTTTTATGTACACCTGGGAAACTGCAAATTAAAACTACAAATTAAAATAGTTTCAAAAATTAGAAATAGTAAAAAAGGCAAAAATATCTAAGAGAAATATTCAAAGTACAATACACGCACATGTACTTGAAAAGGAATGTGTCTTGGTGTGTCTGTATATGACCTCTTAATGTTTTCCAGTATTAGAATTTTTTAATCTTAGGAGATGACAGGCATCTCAGAGGAATCTTCTAATATAAAACTTATACCAAGTCTTCCCTGTCCCCTGGAAGAATTCACAAAGATGAAGTTTTAGATAAAACTACATTGGCTAGGATACAAGGAGAGATCTTCATTTTTCATGGTGTTGGATGGAGAGAGAGAGAGACTTCAGGGACTATTTTGGGAGCCACAGAGAACTCAGGACAGAGGTATTCACTGTAGGACAGGGCAGAAATATTTGAGAAGGCAGTCTCTCAGTGAGTAAGTGTGCTCACATACCCCCTCTCTTGATACATTTTCCAGAGTAATGATGCAGCTTTTGAAATTCAAAGACATTCATTTGAGTCAACTTTGGGGTGAGATTATTATAAAGCTTGGTAGGAGCTATAAGATAAGAAGTAAGTCTTTGTCCACAAAGACCTTAAGATACAAAGGGTGAAAGAAAAGTATAGATGGATAGTTCTAACAGAACCAAAGGTAGAGTTTCAGAAATTAAAAAGCAAGAAATCTGCCTCAACCCATAGTAGTGGACATATCCACTACCATGAACCACTACTATGACCCAGAATGAAAGAAATCTACAAAAGCTTTTTATTGTACTCTGATTGTTGACTCTCTTAGTGGCTTCTAAAGGCCCACATAGTTGGACTGATAAATTAGGTTTGGGGTTCCTATCTTTCTCACAGAGACACCTGTCTGTTCTGTACAGTCTAGGAATTATTTACATAGTCATGATTTTGGTTTTTAATAAGAGAGTTTATTAAGGCTTCAGTAAAATAAAGTAAAAGATAAAAAACAGATGATATATATATATATAGATATATAATAGATCTATCTATCTATCTATAGATAGATAGATAATAGATCTATAGATAGATAATATCATAGATTGATGATAGATAGATCCATAGATAGGTAAATGATAGATAATAGGAAACATCAAACTGAGCACTCAAAATATTGATCAGAAATTGACTCTAGAAACTCCTCTGATGCAACCAGCTTGAGTTTCCTATCAAAGAGCCCCAGGTAGAGCTCTGTATTTATTCTCTTATGTGAGGCTCCCCAAAGTCTCACATAAGCATACACAGAGCAGTAGGATGCTAACATCATTAAGTTGGAGCCTTACAACCATCCATTCTGGACCAAGGAAGTACCTTTAATAAGAAATGAAGCTGAGGCTCCTTCTTCCCAGCAAGCATCCATTTGGGTGAGGCTTCCAAGTCAGAAGACACCAGCAGCAGATAACCATAACAATGTCAAATCTGGCACTTACAAGATCCAGCATAAACTGACTGGGGAAATTGAGGCAGTCAACTGGAGTTCCTTTTTTTTTAAATTTAATTTTATTTTATTTTACAATACTATTCAGTTCTACATAACAGCCACAGATTCCCTTGTTCTCCCCCTTCCTGCCCCCCTCCCCTTCCCCCCAGCCCACCCCCCATTCCCATCATCTCCAGATCAAGGCCACCCCCTGATCGACCTGATAGACTCAGTCCAGGCAGGTCCAGTCCCCTCCTCCCAGATTGAGCCAAGCGTCCCTGCATAAGTCCCAGGTTTCAAACAGCTATCTCATGCAGCGAGCCCAGGACCTGGTACCACTGCCTAGATGCCTCCCAAACAGATCAAGCCAATCAACGGTCTCACCTATTCAGAGGGCCTAATCCAGTTGGGGGCCCCTCAGCCTTTGGTTCATAGTTCATGTGTTTCCATTCGTTTGGCTATTTGTCCCAGTGCTTTATCCAACCTTGGTTTCAACAATTCTTGCTAATGACGGAGAAATGGATGAGATCAACTGGAGTTCCTAATTGAGCTTTCTCTTCATGAATGAACTTCCCATGGCAGAACTTGTGACTTCTATTTCCCACTGCAGGAGCTCTTACATCTAGGGGTAAATAATAACAGCATCTGGTGGAAATAATGCTTTACTTTCAAGCTGTCCTCAAGGATACACTGCTTTTACTCTTAGGCTGTTTACCTGGTCTCTTCCCTTTCTGTCACATAGTCAGCTGGGGCAACCTATCTCTAGACAAGGGATCTCAGAGGACACTTGACATAGGCATTCTTGCTTCTGAAAGATGGGGCAACCCTGCTTCCTGAGCCACATTCTCAACAGTTCAAACAGCACATGACAATTTACCAAGGCAACATTCATTATACTTTCTAATACTAGAGGATTTTTGAAGAATTTTGATTTTCCTATATAGAATGACAATACAAAATTCTTTTTTAAAAAAGATTTATTTATTTATTATGTATACAGCTTTCTGCCTGCATGTATGTCTGCAGGCCAGATGAGGACACCAGATCTCATTGTAGATGGTTGTGAGCCACCATGTGGTTGCTGGGGATTGAACTCAGGAACTCTGGAAGAGCAATCAGTGCTCTTATCCACTGAGCCATCTCTCCAGCCCCAACAATACAAAATTCTTGAAGTGAAAATTATCTTCTTAGGTTTTCAGATACTCTCTGAACAATATTTATATTAACTTAGTTACCTCATTTTTCCACTTCACATAGATATAATGTAAGAAAACTCAAGTCTATCCTATGACTGGCCCAGGGTAAACAAATTATTAAATAACATTCTCAAGCCATTAGAGCAGACAGAAACTGATAATTCTGTACTTTAGAGGGAAAATAAAATGAAATAGAATACAAGTCTAGATGTATGCACTATTATGCTCATTCAATCTTTATTATTAGATTAAGTAATTTTCATTTTCTTAAGTATTATAAGATAGAAAGTGCAAGCAATATTACTGAAATTATCTATTAAAATTTAATTAATTTGTATCAAACTTGTAAAGGAAAATTTTAGTGACCCAGAAAATTACCTTGTAATTCATATCTGTCAAATGAGGATGTGCCACTATACTAAAAACCATACAGTAGAGAGAAAAAAGAAAGTGAACATATTCCTGTTCTAATTGATTAAATCCAGTTGCTTATTAAAGTTGGAGCTCTTCATGTAGTTACTCTTTAACCAGAAAAGAAATATTAAAATTTAAAAATTCATGTCCTGACCAATATCACTTTGAAAACTTACAGATGAACCACAAACAAAAATCAAGGTTATTTTTTGTCTCTAAAGAGCAGTCATTAATATAAACAGCAGGTGCTTGATTTTTTCACATTGATTTTCAATGCACTTGTACATGTGTATGATATATTAAAAAACACAAGAGTTGAAACACAGAAACACAGTTGTTTCTGAGCAGCACTGAACGTTTTATCCAGGACATATTCCAAACTTCGGGACTCTCAGAGTATACCCTGCACCAAAAGCATTTTCTGCTTGCTGATGTTTGCTTATCTTGTGTCTTTATCTGTGCCTGAGAACCTGACTTCTGGAGAGAAGCTGATCTTCAGAGAGAATAAACTCAGCTTCTTTATTATCATTAAATCCAGTTGTCATCTGCAACTGATAACTGTGATAACTATAAAGAATGATTATATACTTTATAAAATTACATGAAAAAAATGTATCTCAAACAAAAATATATGCAAAAGAACACTGGTTATCTCATTTGTATTCAAGTATGGCCACAATCTTTATATGTCACTATAAGGCATTGAAGATATGAAAAATAAAAAAAAAATGCACATCATTTTCAAAAGCATTGTGGGGTTTGGGAGATGGCTTAGCAGGAAAAGTGCTTGCCTTACAGGTGTGAGGAACAGCATTCAGATCCTCAGAAGCCACTTTAA
The DNA here is from genome assembly GCF_049852395.1 of Peromyscus maniculatus bairdii. Classification (NCBI taxonomy): domain Eukaryota; kingdom Metazoa; phylum Chordata; class Mammalia; order Rodentia; family Cricetidae; genus Peromyscus; species Peromyscus maniculatus. Next base: position 31,033,825 of record NC_134865.1, read on the forward strand.
AGTCAGGGGGTGCCTTGGGCCCCTATAACCACTCTAACCAGTCAGAGGGGCCTTGGGCCCTATAACCACCTGATGGAGGAGACAGAGACAGGGGATCTCTAGAGGAAACAGGCTAGCCACACCAGCAAAAACTGAGCTCTGGGATCAGTGAGAGATCCCATCTCAAAATGCAGTATGCAAGCTACCAAAGTCAACCTTGGGCTTCCATAAATGTCCACATACAAATGGACGTGTGTTCATTTGTATTTGCCATGACACAATAAAAAATTATGTTCATATAAAAATTCATGGTTCTTTCTGTTAGCCTTATGTAAAATATCCCCAAACCTAGAAATATCTCATACATTGTTCACTGGTGGCAGAAATACAATGAAACCATATAGAAGAGTATTATTCAACACTGAAAAGGCAGAAACTTTTCAGCAGGAGTGAAATCATTTGCTGGTACTGGAAATTTACTCAAGTACTCATGGCTAGTGAGGTCACAGATCCTAGAGGAGACCTACTGCCACCACGTTCCTAAACCAGCATAATTCCTAACTGTATTCTACATATTTGCTCTTATACTCATGGGTAAGTGTAGCTCTCAACCCTCACCAAAGAAGTTTCTCTTTCAAACAGATGGAAACAGTTACAGAGAAATCATAACCAGTCAAAATGTAGGAAGCAACTGCTCTGGGGTGACCATACTGGGTTGATATATCTACAACACAGGCCTGTACCTAAGGCTCAGGGAACACTGTAGAAGGGAAAGGGATGTGAAGATTGGGAGAGACTGAGTATTAGGAAATTTGCTGTAAGATCTTGTCTACTAAAAATGATGAGGATGCTTCACCCATGATACCCCAACAATATCTCTGCCTAAACAACATCACCAATAGACATGCAGATATGGAAGGAGAAAAATTCATAGCCCCTACCCTGACAAAGAGTAGTCTTTCACAGGGAGGAGATCCCTACTTGGTTTTCTAGTATCAAGTGCTCAACCCTGAAATTATGTACATGCAGTATTGAGCAGACTTGCAGGTTGTATCTCTCTCTCTCTCTCTCTCTCTCTCTCTCTCTCTCTCTCTCTCTCTCTCTCTCTCTCCCCCCCCCCCGTGTGTGTGTGTGTGTGTGTGTGTGTGTGTGTGTGTGTGTGTGTGTGTGTGTGAGACAGTAACAGGAAAGAGGAGGTCAGAAGTTTGGGAGGAGATGGTTGTACGTGCGAGAAGTTGGAGGAAGGAAAGGGAATGGAAAGAAATGGTGCAATTATATTTTAATTAAGAAAGGAACAAAATATTGATAAGATTATGAACATAATGAACATGAAGGGCACACTGGTGAATGAAATGACAGAAAAATATCAAAAATTATAAATTATATGGTGCCATTTATATAAAAGTTTTGATTAGACAATTTTGTAGTAGAGATGAGGTAAGTTATGGCCAGGATTTAAGAGAAGGGGAGGGTCAGGGCAATAGAGAAAAGCATAGGAGAGCATTTTGGGCTGATGAGGTCTATATCTGGTTTATGGTGCTGCTCACCTGGATCCATGTAAATGGTTAAATTTTACTGAACTATCCAACAAAAACAAAGTCTGGAGTTTTATTGCTGTTATTCTGATAATGCCAGTTTCCTGGTTTTAATTATTATATTTCCTTTATAATTTTTTAAACTGTAATAATTTCAAGAAAAACTAAGTGGAAACTTTCTTATTTTTTAAAACAGTAAAGAATTATTTATACAATACATTTGATCACATTCTTTCTTCTCCAACTCCTCCCAGATACCCCACCTATTCACTGAATTTCATTTTTATTCTCTCTTAAAAACAAACCTAAACAAACCCCAAACCAAACACACACACAAAAAAAACACACACAGACATGGAGTTGTTTTGTATTGGCTGGCTTCTCCTGAGTGTGAGGCCTGCCCCAGGAGTGTGGCTGATATACTCACAGTATTATTCCCTCAAAGAAACTAATTCACTTTCCTGGTAGATATCAATTGCAAACAGCATCTTAGTTAGGAGTGGAATTTTGAGTCTACTTCTACTTCTCACTTCCGGGATATTGTCTGGATTGAACCTGTGCCGGTCTAGTGTGCTCTGGCACAGTCTCTCAGTTCATATTTGCATCAGCCCTGTGGTGTCTGCAAAGTGCTCTTTCGTTGGAGTCATCCACCAGCTGCAGATCTTACAATCGTCCCACCTCCTCTTCCACATAGACCTTTGAGCCTTAAGGGAGGGGTGTGATAAAGACATCACCTGTAGAGCTGAGTGCTCCAATGACTGTTATTCACCACATTTTATCCAGTTGTCAGTGTTTGTCCTGACCGCCATCAAGCTATTGTAAAAGAGAAGCTTCTCAGTGGAAGCTCTTGAGTGACATTCTTTGGTGTCTCTAACACCTGCATCCACATGAGTTTTTTCCTGTTTTGGTACAGAAAAGGATGACACTTCCCTCACAATCGACCTTCCAAGTGAGGTTTCCTCCCCATGTATTTATAGCTTGTCAGCACTGTCATTTATTTTTTAATAAACTTGCCTTCAGGTACATCCTTCATATGAATTTTAAACTTGCTCATAATATGCCACTTACTACAAAAAGACATATTCCTTCATTTGACCTAATGTATCTTTCAAGCTACACATGGTCATCTTCTCCTCATTTTCATAACTGAGCTTCTCAAAATTATGTACAGTTGCATGCATGAAGTGGCTAGTGCTTCAGCTACCTGTTTATTCCAGTCTAGAGTGCTCATGGAAGGGGTTTCAAGGATCATGGGTGCTGTGGGATGTTCTGTATGTTAAGTGTGTTGCTCTGATTGGTTAATAAATAAAACACTGATTGGCCAGTAGCCAGGCAGGAAGTATAGGCGGGACAAAGAGAGAGAGTAATTCTGGGAGGTGGAAGGCTAAGGCAGAGAGACACTGCCAGCCGTTGCCATGACAAGTGAGATGTAAGGTACTGGTAAGCCATGAGCCACATGGCAAAGTATAGACTAATAAAAATTGGTTAATTTAAGTTATAAGAACTAGATAGCAAGAAGCCTGCCACGGCCATACAGTTTGTAAGCAATACAAGTCTCTGTGTGTTTACTTGGTTGGGTCTTAGCAGCTGTGGGACTGGCGGGTTGGAGAGATTTGTCCTGACTGTGGGCCAGGCAGGAAAACTCAAGCTACACATGAGGGAGGATGACCAATAATAGCATAAACCCCAGGAAAGTGAACAGTGTCTTCATGTCCTCTTTATACTTCTCTGTGCCATGTAATTAATATATAGCTCATTAGAGTGAAACTACAGATTAACATTTTATTATTACTCTTTTTGGCCATGTTTTTGGAGTCAGTCATTTTATTACTACTTTTTTTTTTTGCTATATTTTTTATGTTTCTGTCACAGACTCATCCTCCTGATTGCTGGAATTACAAGTGTGCACAATTATACCTCGATTTACTACTCTAGGAAAAAATAAAATTTCAATTGTGTAAGTCTAAAATTAAAAGTGACACAAATCATTCAAAAATATAATTTTTAGCTCAGAGTAATACATAATCCTTGTGACACACATCCCATGGTTTATTTGCAACAATCACTTGTTAATCATAAGTACAGCTTATAATTATTATATACAAAGCCACAATCAACTGTAGGTAAATTTCTAAATGCCCTTATTAGTAGAAAATACAGAGCCAAATAAAGGGGTGAAAACCTGAGAGACATCAGAGGAATAGGAACAGTTACATGCTAACCTCACCTCACCAACTCCACAGCTTCCAAAAGCGAGATACTTCCTGTCTACCCACACCTATATGCCTTGCTGTTCTGCCATCTGATTTGCTCTCTCTGTACAGCTATATCACTTCCTTTTCCTGTCCAGCTCTGTCACTTTCTGTCTGTTTGTACAGACCTTCAGATTTCCCTGGTTAACTAGTGTTGGAATTTAAGGTGTGTGCCACCACACCTGGCTCTATTCTCAGAGTGGCCTTGAATTCACAGAGATCCAGACAGATCCCTGCCTCACAAGTGATAGGATTAAAGGCATGGGCTACCATTGCATGATTTTGTGTTTACTTATAATTCTTCCTCTGATCTCCAGGCAAACTTTATTTATTAGAGCAGAAATAAAATATCACCATATTTCCCCTCTTTGTCTAAACTAAAAAATAAAGTTTTAACTAATATAAGAACTATATCCAATTAGTACAATAACTATATGCAATATATACAAGCAATAAATACATCAACAATGTCTAGTCAATTTGCATTTGACAAATTCAGTGAAAATATTCCATTATCTATCCTATTTTGATGAGTCCAAAAAGTACCTAATTCACTTTCTATCCTAACTTATATTACCAACAGAAAACTATCTTATGATGTCTTTTAATTTTATACACTTTACACCTCTTCATGAGTTTCTTTTCTGAAATTTCTTAACAAGGAAAATTATAACTATAACTATAACTATCTAATCTTCAACTCCCTCAGAGACATCAGAAGGAAAAAATATTACTTAGTAAAATAGGAAGTGCAAACAAGCGACTTCCAAAAAAATGTGAGTTATGACAGAAACAGCCAGCTGCCTGGATAGTCACCTGAGGTTTCTCTGCAAAATTGGGGCATCATCTTCAGCCTACAGGCTTAGACTCATTTGTGAAGCAGGATGTACACAAGGCCTACAGTTCAACCCCACATTCAGTGCAAGTATTCCATGTACCAGATAAACTTGAATTCCACCAGTGTCCTGTCATGATTCAGGATATTAAATTCTGGAAATTGCTGGTATTTTTGGCTTCCCATCTCAACAACTTTCCTTTAAGATTGAGTCATGACCAACATTCTTCACTTTGAAGGATGGAGCCTCTGTGTATCCAGTTAACCAAGTCTGATGTAGGAGAAAATTCCTATCTGTGTCTAAATACAGTATCCTCAAAGCTTGTAGGTTTTACTTCTTGAACACCACTCAGATGGAACCTTTTACAATGAAAGCTATGTGCTTACCTGCTGCCTCTCATTTAAACTACATTCATGATTAGTTGTCAGTTTCTGAGCATTCAAATATATGAATACATTATATTTCATGTAATACAGTATAGAGTTTAATGTATTTCAGTGATGTTATATATTAAATAATCTACAATTGCATTTTATACATCTCAAACTGTCATATCTAGCATGGCTCCAGGGATGGGCCTAAAGAGTGGTGAGGGATGAAGAAAAGGGCAGATACAGACTGACTGACAGAAAATCTGGCATCAGGAGGTCTGGGCTCTCTGATGGAGAAACCTCAGCCCGCCAGAAGCTCTGTGTGTTTATTATATAGAGTTGAACAGAGAAGTGAGGTTATTGCATACGACTGGACAAGGAAGTGAGCTATAACATACAGATAGGCAAGGAGGCACGGTTTATGATATACAGCTGGATCAAGGAGGCAGGTTTATCTAATCTTAATAAGAACATTTTCAGTATGGGAGCTGTCTTCAGGATAAACATTCAGATGAGAGAGGTGATGGTGGACATTTTCTACACATTTGGACCAGTGGAAGGCTTTGCCATGCCTCTGAATCTTAAAACAGGGGGAAGACTTTCCCATCCCATGATGGGTCTAAGGGTCTAGAGTCTTTGATATGGTCTGCTAATGCCAACACACATTTAGTAAAGATTTAAAAACTCAGAGCTTTCTTCATTCCCTACACCACACATTAAATATTAGCATATTGAACATTTTATTAATAAGTTAGATATAATATAAATTATATGTTCATATATCAATATATAGACAGAGATCAATAATTTTTCATTGATATATTTAGACACAGATACTTGCCAAATCAATTCTGAGTTCACTTGGAATCCCAAACAACAGCTGACGACATACTCTGTTGTAGGTACTATCTTAGATAGTTGCATGAAAAATTCCCATGGAAATTTCATGATTCTTTCAGTCCCCAAACTGTTGGAGAATGACCTAGGAGTAAGACCATAGCCAGTTTATCCCTTTCTTCTAGCCTTGATAACTTTGACATTATTGGTAATGGCTTGAATTATGTCAGATTCACTGGATTTGTATGATGTAATTATAAGCCCTAGCACAGATTGTGCTTATATTTGGAGACAGGGTTTTTTGGAAGGAGAATTAAAATAGAGATGTGCAAGTGGGTCCTAATCCAGTACTACTGGTTCCCTTATAAGAAGAGAATAGGGCACAAACACAGAGAAAGAAGACAATCTGAGAAAACCCCAATTGAGCAGTCATGTACATATCAAGAGGAGAGACTTTATACAGTATTGGTGCTCTCTCCGATCAGAGTTTTGAGTCTTTAGACATGTGAAGAAATTGATTTCCTTTGCTTAAGACGCCTTGTCTATGTGGCCTTATGATGAGAGCCCTGACAAATGAGCACCCTCTTCTCTTCTCTCTGCAGTCTTAGTTTTGAGATCTTGGTATGATATATGACTTAAGACTGTAGCTAGAGTTTTCCTGCCTGGTCCACAATCAGGACAAATTTCTCTCACCTGCCAGTCCCACAGCCGCTCAGACCCAACCAAGTAAACACAGAGACTCATATTGCTTATAAACTGTATGGCTGTGGCAGGCTTCTTGCTAACTGTTCTTATATCTTAAATTAATCCATTTCTATAAATCTACACCTTGCCATGTGGCTCGTGGCTTACTGGCATCTTCACATGCAGCTTGTCATGGTGGCAGCTGGCAGTGTCTCCTTCTGCCTTCCTGTTCTTTCTTTTCTCCTCTCAGTTAGTCCCGCCTATACTTCCTGCCTAGCCACTGGCCAATCAGTGTTTTATTTATTGACCAATTAGAGCAACACATCCCACAGCATAAGACTTTATATACACAAACTTTATACACGCATGTCTGATGAGGGGTGTCACACATGCAATTATGCTCAGATGGAGGTCAAAGGACAACTTGTAAGCTATCAGCCTTAGTAGCAAGCACCCTCACCCACTGAGCAATCCCAAGTATTTTTAATGATGACAGAAGCTTGTAAAGAGGTTCACAAAGTTGTGTGTATAATATTTTATTTAATCCACATATCATTCCTGGAGACATCACTGACTGTATATTCCTTTTCTCCAGTTACTTTTTCCAGAGTTCTCTCAGCTTTTAAATAATGGTGTCTGGATCAAATCCAACCATTTGTTTCTCAAGCTTATGAGTGTTTAAACAATTGTCTGAATATTGCACAAACTGTACAATGAGCAGTGTGGAATTAGCCTCATCAAGAGTGGTTAACACAATAGGCTCTTTCACCCACTCTCATCAAGAAGCGTGGATGTGTATGTGTGGGGCTGTGTGTGAGTCTGTAGCCTCTGGTGCCTCACAGAGACATTTGCAATCCATCGGAATCAGACACCTCACAACAGTATTCTCCAAATGATGTTCATTAAGTGAAGCTTTCTTTGCTCACAACCTAAAATAATCTTGTTTGGCAGAAATAAACAAGAACAGTAGCCTGGGGTTGTTCAGGGAAGATTCCATCACAGAAAACAGAATGTGGAAGTTGTTAGTCTTTTTGCCTCTATGAGCTGTTATGATACCTTTTGTTTAAGATCACAGCTGGGAAAACTCAGTTCATCAGTCGACTGAGTGCTGAACCCTAGATCTTGATGCTCTTTGTAATAAACTGCTGTTAAAAACTGCAGGAAGCAGATTGAAGTTTTGTATCCTCCCTGTTAGCAGAGCATCTTCATAGGGTCAAAGCAGGGCTTCTACTTGAGGTTTACTGACTAAAACATATTAAGCAGTCATTTTTAAAGCTTTATTTGTGTGTGTGTGTGTGTGTGTGTGTGTGTGTGTGTGTGTGTGTACACATGTCTGTGGGTACTTCCAGAGGCCAGAAAAGTATGCTAGATCCCCTGTAGCTATAGACACAGCTTGTTGTGAGATCCCCCAGATGGGTTCTGGAAACAGAACTCTGATCCTCTGGAAGAGCAGCAAATATTGAGCCATTTCTTTAACCTTTTATCAAGTGTTCTATGTGAAAGTATAATTTCTTGCTTAATAGTGAATATTTTATCCAAAAAATGCTTTCTGTTAATATCTGTATAGGAATTTTATGAAAAAAAATATTAAAAAATTTTTCAAAGTCTCAGAAATGGAGACCATTGCAAAGATTCCCAAAAAAATTTGTAACCTTTATCCCACAGACCAAGTGTCCACCAAGAGCACCCACATAAGTCAACAGCTTCCCTTTATTTGTAGGCAGAGTTTCTGTGTCCCAGCAGCCATTCCAAATAACCACATGGAGATTCCTTATTAATTATGAAAGCTCAGTCAATAGCTTACTCTTGTTTTTTTAGCCAGCTCCTATAACTTAAATTAACTCATTTCTGTTAATCTATATGCTGCCCTGAGGCTTGTTTACCTCATGTATGTACTTGCCATCCTGTTTGCTTTGCATCTCATGGCATCTCCTCTGACCTTCTTCTCCCCAGAATTCTCTCTGTCCCCCAAATCCTACCTAGTCATAGGCCAATCAGCTTTTTATTAACAATGAGAGCAACACATTTTCACAGTGTATAGAAGGACTATTCCACAGCATTTCCCCCTTTTTGTATAAATAAAAAAGGAAGATTTTTAACTTTAACATAGTAAAATGTATACTACAAAAACAGTTATCAAGTAAGAATTAGAGTTACAATACCTAGTCCATTTTGTGTTTGGCAAATTTAGAGAAAATATTTTATTATCTATCTTATCTCTGTGAGAGTCTAATTATCTTTTATAATAACTAAGGAAAACTTTCAGTATAATTACTTAGTCTTTAACTCCATGAAAGACCCAGAAGGGTATAATATTACCTAATGACAGGGACATCTGGCTGCTTAAACAGTCACCCAAAGTTCTGTAAAATTGGGGCATCCATCTTTGGCCTATAGGTCTAATATATCTGATAGACATTTCTGAGAAGCTGAAAACTTTGAAGGACTGTCCTACCTTGTCTTGGCAAAGTTTGGCCGTCACTTTCTTTTGCATCCTGCTGGTCCAGTTTGGATAATATACTGTCATCAACTGAGGCAAGGGCAGTTGTTTTGCCTAAATGGCTATCTTTTGTCACAGAGAAAACAAACTCCATACAGAGGTCCTTTGATGCCCACCATCCTTTTTTAAAGTAGATTGATGCTGTCAAAAGAAAACATGTCTCACTGTCATGAAAAGCCTTAGGATATTAAACATATTAAATGCCATATTCTGCAGATCTTTGGAGTGTTTGAAGACCATTTATCTATCTAAATATATCTGTGTATGACCTTGAAAACATCCCTAGTATTACTATATGTTGGACATTATAGATGACTATTAATCTGTATCTCTTAATTATACATTGCATTTTAAATGAACTGCATAAACATAATACCCTGAACAAGAGTAGAAACATATATACAGTATAAGACAATTAACTTTAAATTTGTATTAACAAACCAAAATCCATCCAATGTAAAATTTTTTGAGATTAATAGTTGTCTTTTTGCATTAAAGTAGATTTTATTATCTACCCTTTTTTCCTAACATCTCTATATCATATCATCCATAGAAGGAGATCTTTGACTTTAACTATTTTGTTTAGCTTTTTTTTACTATGACCAATAACAATTTGTAACCAATCTCCCTTAAAAATGGCAAACATTTATAATCTATTGAATAGCAAAATCCACCCATACTCTATCTCTTGGGAATATGGGCATCATTCTCTAGACTACTTTCTGTTGTCTATGGGTGCTGGTATTTTTGGGGGAACCTTGAGAAAATTGGAATAATTTGTCTTGAATGTAGTATTCTGTGAGGCTGGATCATCTCAGCCAGCAGCCTAGGAGCTGTTCTGGCTGTTGGATCACTTGGGTCATCCATTTTTATTGGTGTCTTGTCCCCTTGCTCTGAAAATACATAAACGTTTAAAGGTAACATACATATCTATAAAATACAAGTATGGACTGTGCATTTTTTTTGTTTTATATATTTGTTTTGTTTTTCGAGACAGGGTCTCTCTGTGTAGCTTTGTGCCTTTCCTGGAACTCACTTTGTAGACCAGGCTGGCCTCGAACTCACAGAGATCCACCTATCTCTGCCTCCCGAGTGCTGGGATTAAAGGCCTGCACCACCACCGATCAGCTTGTTTTTTATTTTATCAGGTAAAATATATATTATGTGTTTTGTAGTTTTTTAGGTTTATTTCTTTATGTTCATAGTCAGGATTTTTAAGAAATCTTCCCTAATCAAACCTTATCCATATAAACCTGGAATGAATCCACAGCCTCTCCTTTCATGTGAAAATAAAAGCATAATCTCTCCTCCAAAGTAACATATCTTTCAACTTCCATTTTGAAGTCAAGACATTTTTTAAAATATATAGTTTGCTTTAATCCATCAGTTTTCATAATCCGATGTGTTTTAGCAGCTGTTCCTTTATTAGCAATCAGAAAATTTAAAGACAACACAATAACATATAGTATTCAGACTCTGTGTATTTTCCGTCTTTATGTGTCTATTTTCCTTTTGTTACTTTATTCTTTCTTTAAAGACTTTATTATTTTTAAACTATTTTTTCTGTCACTTTCTATACCATTTCTCTTTTCTCTTCCAAGCCTATGCACATTTTAAAACACACTGTAACCTGTTTAGAGTCCCCCCCCACCCCCCCAATCTGGATTAGTCTTTACTGGGTATCCGTAATCTTTTCTGTCTGCATGAGCAAAACTTAAACCCGCCATGCAGCAAAGTTCACGGTGTGCTGGCAGGGCTCCCACTGGCAGCTCAAGCCCACAGACAGTGGCTGGGATAGGTGTGTCTGTACTATAGCTAGCATGAGAGACATGAGACTAAGAGGCTATGCATTTGTTTGCCTCCATTTTTGTGTGTTTATAACCTTTTTAAAGAGTTCTCAGTCATATGTGTATTCAGGTGCCTCACATTGGGTACCAATTGTAGGTAGAGTTTCTCTGTGTTCCAGCAGCTGCTCCCAAATAACCACATGGCGACTTATTAATTATTAATTATGAAAGCTCATCCAATAGCTTAGGCTTGTTTTTATTTCGCTTATAACCTGAAATAACTTATTTCTATTAATTTATGTTCTGCGCTGAGGCTTATTTACCTCATGTAAGTACTCCTGCTGGGGAGTAATCCTCTTGTACACTGTAAAGATTTGTCACTCAAATTGGTTTAATAAAATACTGATTGGCCAGTAGCCGGGCAGGAAGTATAGGTGGGGTGACCAAACTAAGGATGATAGGAAGAGGAAGGGTAGAGTCAGGTGTTTCTAGCCAGACACAAAGGAAGCAAGATGAGAATGTAGTACTGAAAAAAGGTACCAAGTCACGTGGCTAAACATAGATAAGAATCATGGGTTAATTTAGGGGTGAAAACTAGTTAGTAACAATCCTGAGCTACTGGCCCAGCATTTATAATTAACATCAGCTTCTGAGTAATTATTTAGAAGTAGCTGTGGGACAGGGAGGGACAAAGAAAAGCCTCCATTTTTACTTCTCACCCTGCTTGCTTTGTGTCTCATCTGCTCTCTTATGACTCCTCCTCTTCTTCTTCCCAGCATCCTCTTAGTCTGGTTCTCCCACCTAACCTCTACCTGTCCAGTTGTTGGCCAGTCAATTTCTTGATTAAACAATGAAAGTAATACATATTTACAGTGTACAAAGATAGTTACGCAGCATTTATTTTTCAAAAGTATATGTTAAACACTTTTCAGACCTTTCTATACACATGAGGTTTTTGGTGAAGCAGTTCTCCATGTGTGTTCAAGTGTGCAAGTAACCTCAGTCAATTAAAAGAATAATACATAAATAAGAGAGTTGCCAACACCTCTGTTGTTTTTAAATCAATGAATTTAGAGAAAAATCTGTTAAAGTATTCTTGACATCTCACCTATTTAGAAAATCACAGATATACAATATTTAGAGGTGTTTTATAGATTTTTGTTTGCTTTGTTATTTATTATGTTTACTAGGCAGTCAATAAAGTTCTTTGTAGGTGGCCTTTCTTAGCTGTGGTGATATATTGGGCACCCCAATAAAGCTTACCTGGGGATCAGAGGCCAGAGCCAGCCACTAAATTAGATACAGAGGTCAGGCAGTGATGGCACACACACATTTAATCCTATCACTTGGGAGGCAGAGATTCATCTGGATCTCTGTAAGTTAAAAGCCACACTGGGCTACATGAGAGAAACAGAACCAGGAAGTAGTGACACATGCCCTTAATTGCAGGAAGTGATATGGCAGGACACCAAAAGTTATATAAGGCATGAGGAAACAGGCACTCTCTCTCTTAAGGCTGAGGATTCTGTAGAGGTAATCTAGTGGCTGGCTGTTCTGCTTCTCTGATCTTTCAGCTTTCACCCCAATATTTGGCTCTGTTTTTTTTTTTTATCATTACAAGACATGTTAAGATTAGTGTTACACTTAGCTTATGGAAGTTCTAAATTATTATGTATCAAAGCACTTAAACTCTAGGGCCACCTTCTCAGTCAGTCCACTATGATTTTCACACATTAACAGGCAGTGGATGAGAACTGTGTGTCTTAGAGAGTACTACAAGCAACCACAGGAATGCATGTTTATTTGAAGTAGTTACAGGGAAGTGTTTTATGTTTCATTTAGTTTATTTTAATAATGTAATAATGTGTTCTACAAAACATATAATTTATGTTGAGCAAATCCCTTTGTAGTTATTGCTTAGAAAAGAAAAAAGTCAAGCAATAAAATTATTTAAAACATGTCACAGAACTAGTTTTCCAATGTCTCAAATTTAACAAAGCTAAAAATAAATGTTAGAGACAACCTATGACTTGAAAGGATATGAAGTGTAATAAACTAAGCAGAAGGCCTCTTTAGTGATAGAGTATCAGCTCAGACTGATTGAGGGCTATAATTTAAATCTTGTGACCAAACAGATAAAATTGTTGATGGACAATTGTTGGGGAATTGTGAATGTGTGAGGTCCATGGAGGTAGCAGGTCTGAATGCCCCAGAACTCGGATGTGTTACATTGGTTTATGCTGTGGAATATTACTTTAACTGTGTAAAGGTGTGTTACATTTGTTTATGCAGCAATTGTTCAATGATGTAAGGATGCGTGTTTAATTATATAAATATGTTTTGCATTTCTTTCACCTTGCCTGCCTAAGAAATCTGATTGGTCTAATAAAAAGCTGAACAGTTGATAGGTAGTTGGAAAAAGGATAGGTGGGGCTGGCGGGCAGAGAGAATAAATAGGAGGAGAAATCTAGGCTCAAGAAGAATGATGGGAGAGAAGGAGAAAATGAGGGAGAAAGAGAGGGAGACACCTAGTGTGAGCCATCCAGCTAGATGGAGTAGGACATAAAAAAAAAAGTTACAAAGCCCTGAGGCAAAATGTAGATGAAGAGAAGCAGGTTAATTTAAGTTAAAAGATGTAACAAGAGATGAACCTAAGGTAGGCCAAGCATTCATAACTAGTATTAAGTCTTCGTGTCATGATTTGGGAGCTGGTTAGTGGCCCAAAAGAAAAAGCCTGGTGCACTCACGAGAGCCAGGGCTACTTTGGAAGAGTGCATTTCACACACAGAGCTGATTATGCTAGTGTAGTGGAAAAGCTGGCCTCAGACAGAAAAGGAAATGTGTTGGGATTCCAGTCAGTTTTTTAAGCCTCTGAAAAAGAGGGAAATGTCTTCTACAGAAGACACTGAGCTCCTAAATCACTCTCAGGGAAGAATTCTGCTTTTATCATTTTAAATGGAAAAGTTTTCCAAAATCACAAGCATAATTTATGGTAGTGGGGAGAGAGAAAGACATTTGGAAGGAGATTTTCATTTTTCACACCCAAGTAAATGAAGCTCATGAGTCATTTGAGGGTTGGGGGCGGGGTTGGCTTCTCATCATTAGGTAGTTAGGAGAAAAAGCATTTAAAATTGATTCACTTAAAGTACATATGCTTAAAGTTTTTTCACTTAAACATTGTTATACCTACATAGAATATCTTTCAAACATAATTTTATTTTTGTCCATGATAGTAAAAATGTATTCTGTTCTTTATAATCCTTGAGGACTGCATCATAGGAGCTTTTTATGGTAGTTGGATATACCTACTACCATGTTTGGAATGTTTGGTAATGTTCATCACTTAACTTAATCACAGACCTGTCATTTACTAGTGATTACTATATTCCCAAATCGCTGAGACATTCTTCTCAGCACAAATATGAAAATCCAATCAGTGCAGTAACCTTTTTCCATTTCAATAAAAAAAATGTAAATCAGAGACTAGAGAGAAAACAAGTACATTTTTAAAATTATTAAATTTAACACCCCTAAGGCAAGCCAATTAGAGGTACTTATACTTACTATTTTCCAATATATGTCTTTAATTTTATTTATTGTCTTATTTTAATGATTACTGTCTTTAACAAAGCTAATTAGTAGTCGTGACAATAGTATATTTGCATTGCTTCTGATTTAAGTAGGAAGCCTCTTGTTCCTATTTTAAGGAGAATGCTTACTGTTGGTGCGAGGTAGGTTTACATTACTATGTTAAGAATTACCAGCCATTTCTTAATTTATTCAGGTACTTATGAAACAAACACGCGTTGGATTCTGACAAGGCAAGTGTTTGGTCCTGTGGTTTCTATCACTAGCTGTTCATACATAAGGTGAATAATCTTGACACTGTGTGTTCAGTTAGAACCTCCAGCTCTCTCCTGTATGATCTGGAGAGTCGCATTCCCCTTTCTTTCTCCAAACTCCACCCACTCAGAGAGCCCCTGGAAAAAGGAAAAGGGTCAACAATCCGAGTTCCACATTCTTGGTGGCCCCTGCAGCTTCCTCCCCTGAGGTTGCCAGCTGTCCAGATCCCCGCCTAACGTGTTCAGCTCTAGACCACACTTGGGCACACACTCAGCTTTTGGTGGACACATCATCACCCCTTGCCTACAGCCTGTAAAGTCTCCCCGCTTTCATTTCTGGGCACGGCTTCTCCTGCCTCAATCTCTGGGACTGAAGAACTCGCCCAGGAGTTGCCTTGCTCAAATAAAACTGCTATACTTTTTCAGTTTGGCTCTACCTGGCTTACTGTGTCAGTCAGCGTAGAAACCTATTTGGGGTGGGGTGTGGGGGTGGGCAGAAAGCCCATTACTATGTTCTTGGGTTCTACATTTTAAACCATTACATGGCCACTTAAGAGTCTTTCCTAAAACACTTGGTTCAAATCATTCTAAAATTATTGAGTTCCTTTTCTATTTGTAGGTAGGTATGTAAACAATTTGTTTCTTCTGTGGTAATTATTCTATTTGGCCTGCAGTACTCATCAGTGATCATTTTTTCTTCATTGTTTTGCGAATACAGTTTTGTTTTAAAGTTGTATTTTGTATATTTATAAAAATAGCCTGTCTATTTAATTGCTACTTCTTATTTAAATGCCTGTTTTCTTCTAGGTTTCCATGTCTTTTCGATTTTTTGTTTTTTGTCTTTAGTCAGCTAATGATATATATCTGTCTTGTTAATTTTGTCAGATGTCTATGGATATCATTTCCTGTTTTGATTCCTGAAGACTTTGTTTCATGATTTATAATTTTTATGTCTTTCTTTTCTCTTTTAGTCCATAGCACGTTATTAGCTTAAAGTAGTATTATTTTTTAAATGGCTATTATAACTAATGTTATCTGATTCACTAGCTTTCCTTGCGGGTTAAAAGTGACTATACTTTCTAAATGCTTCTTATTCATTGAGAGTGTTATTTTATTTTTTTTCTTTGTACCAATTCATGATCCCATGGAAGGATTCAAGATGGCGGTAGCCAATGGCACCCGCTGGGCCGCAGAGCCGCTGCGAGGATCCCGAGGGACCATCGAGGCCCTGAGGGGATGCTTGGAAGTGGAGGATGAGTCTGCAGACAGCATCTCCAGAACAACTAGAAAGAAAGCAGGTCCTATGAGAAGATGCTTTTAAAAGTGGTCTCATAGAACTGGAAAAAAAACAGATGGCCGAGTGGAGTCACACTTGTGGGCAGAGATAAATGGAACTGGAGACAGAGGTGGCGACAGGTATGGGGGCGCAGCTGCATAGTGGACAGTGGACAAAGGAGCTTGTCATTGCTAAGTAGGGCTGGTCCCCTCAGCCTGGAGCTACTGCTGCTGCAGCTTGAGCCGCTTGCTCTGCTGAGCGGAGGAGAGCCAGGGTCTGTGGCAATGCTGGAGGGCGGCAAACACTCTGGTGCTGGTGCTGGGGAGCAGCCCGAGCAGCCAGCCCTGAGCAGCAAGGTGTGCAGCGGCTGGCCTTGAGCTTGCACAGATCCTGCCCTGACATACTGCTCAGCCCCAAGACCACCCTGATTCTGGGCAACACCAGCATATCTGAGATCAGTTTCAGCAATATTCCAGTATTTACCCAAAACTTTGAACCAGACTAATGACTCATTGTGGTAAGTATTTGCATGTAAAGCAAATTATTTGGGAAATATTTGGGAAAACAGCAGCAGCAGCAGCAGCAGCAGCAGCAGCAACAACAACAACAACAGAAAACACACAGCAAGTTTGCAATGCCACTTTAATAAAAGAATGTGTGATAGAGAGAAGGGAAAGATGGCAGGATGGAGAGGCTGAAGCAATAGCTATGGGAGCCTAGCTAAGGAACATGTTGTTTCCTTAGTAGGGACCCCAGGGTGTTGTGTAGCATCCTGAAGCTTGCAAAGGTTCTGTGCAGAAAGTGCTGCCCGGCTGCAGGATCACCTTGGCTCTGAGCAGCAGCACGATATCTGAGATGAAGAGAGTTTCATTTTCTGGATTAAGCCTCCGGGAAAGACCTCCATGGCATGTGCTGCTGCTGGAGGCCATGTTGGGGTTCATGGTCTGTGCTGCAGCCCGAGGTCAGGCTGATGTCTATGGTCTGTTTCTGTCAGAGACCATGAGAATGTCTGTGATCTGTGCTGCTCTCTGAGACCGCGTTTATGCCTGAGGTTCCTGCTCTTGCTGGAGGCCATGCTGACGTCTGTGATCTGTGCTACCACCAGCTGTTAGGGCAAGGAAGCTTCTTTTGCAGGGGCACCAATGACTTCAAACTCATATTTGAGAATGAGAGACGTTGAAGGCTTCTGTGACAACACCCCCACCCAAAGAAACCGTCCGGAAAGAAGCTATTGAAGAGAGTCCTTCAAAATTGTGACAATGACGCTGACGTGTAGCCCATCACAGTTGGTGGGTTCTGGCGGGATTGGAGGAGTTAGTTTTCTTTAAGGGGGTGGCCACTGGGAGTTTCACCACACTTTAAAGAGTATATGAGCAACACAAATTGGACTTGGTGTATTTATTTTATCTTTGTGTGGGGAGATGGCAAGGGTGGGAGGGAGGACCTGGAGGGACTGGATGGTGAGTGTGATTGGGGTGCATTGTGTGAAGTTTCCAAAAAATCAATAGGGATATTATGTTGGGGAAAATAAATAAGTAAATAAATAAAAGAATAAAGAATTCATGATCAATTTTCTTACTTATTTGCTTAATTCTTATATTCTAATCCAACTCTTTACTTTTTCAGTTTTGCGTTGTGAAAGACATTGAAATTTGCTATTATTTGGCTTACTTCATTTCAAATGTAGCTATGGCCTCCCAAAATTATTATGTGTCACTTTAATACACAAATATTAGAAGCTGTTCCAAGTTTGTAATTTGCTAATTTTTAGCATTATAATTATTCATATTTGTTTTTATTCTTTTATTACTGAATTTTCTTCTTTATATATCAAAACTAAAATTATGACTTTCTATGGAGGTTTTGTGTTTATTTTCTAGAGTTCATTTGTAATCATGCTGAATCTGTTTGAATTCTATTATTTCATACACTATATAATTATAAAATCTGGTTTTTCAACTAACCTCAAAAATTAATGTTTAACTGGCTCAATAAAAATCTAAGATTTGTTAGTATTACCAATATGTTTTGTTTCAATTTTATAATATAAGATTACATATGCAGATATTTCATAATCATTTTTGTTAGCAATCAATTTGAAGCTTAATTGTGCAAAAACTATATCACCTTAGCATATCTTTTTAAAATCTCTGCACTCCTTTAACAGAAAATAACTTACACCAAATGTATATTCACATATATGTGTGTGTGCATATAGATAAATACATATAGTAATATATGTATGTCTGTGCATATAGATAAATACATGTATTAACATATGGGTATTACATATAGATAAATGCATATTGTAAAACTTCATGTATTCCAAATTCAAGATAATTGTGTCAACAACATCCTCATTTGCCATCCATCACCACAGAACTTAAACTTTGTGAATCTTTGCAGAGTTTTTACAAGGGAAGCAGTTGCTGCTCAGAGCCTGATTATTTTGTAATCTGATTATTCACAGCTTGCTAATTTGTAATTGGGCTTTAACAACTAGAAAACCTCTAGATTTCAGAAAAACTAATTTACTTTTTTTGCCGCTATGGTTAATTGTTGTGTTCACACTCAAAACAGTGGAGTGAGATGACTTCCAGTGGGCTTTGTGCAGTGTTCTGGAACCAATAAAATGTATTATTGATTGCCTAATGAGAAGCACCATGCTCATGCAAACTCACTGTGTCTGGGCAGGGATACAACCGATCCTTCTATTCTGACCTGAGACTCACCTGCCATCTTTCCTGAGCCCACTGCTACATAGCAAATGTGCTTTAAATTAGGCTGGAGGCACCAACAGGGAGCTTTGCTCGGACTCTTATCCTCTTCCTTTCCAACAGAGCTGCCTATTGCTTCCAATTTAGCTAAAGATCATCAAAATTAATTATGATTGAATGGTATAAAAGTTGAAACAAAGTTAAGTCACTTTGACTAAAGTAATATATTTCTCCACACTACTACATAAGGCTTAAACAAATTGATTAGATAAGCAGATTAAATTTACTGATTTAAAAACTACAATTTGCAGAACATGTGTAGAAAAGAGATACTGTGGAGGGAACTTGGCTTATCAAGGTCAAAGGAAAAAATTAGGTAAACACTTTATTTCATTAGAAATTTTGACCAGCATCCTCAAAATGTAGCCATTGCAGTCTTATCATAATTGGGAGAATGAAAGCAACGTAAAAGATTTATCCTTGTCTCTTGAGAATGCAAAATCTCAAAGGCCTATGGCAGTAAACACAGCCAAGGAAGTCTCAGGCAGGAAAGTCTAATGTCTGTGCTGTCTCATGTCACTATAATCTCTGCTTTGAGGCACCAAGGTTTGTTGAGCACTTTTGCTACTCAGGGTTCTCTAGAGGAGCAGAATTGATGGGATGAGTATGATTCATCAAATCAAGTTATGCAATCTGGTTAATAGTAATATCTGTCTGACACCTGAAAGGCGGAGGGCTTGGTGCAGCTAGTTGCTCTGTCCACGTGGCTGGGTGCCTCATCACCCAATCCTTCACTGAAGATGTCAGGGGTACCTGGGGAGACCCTGGCCTAGTCCACTCTTAGCCTAGAAATGCTGTTTCTGATACACCATGGTAAATCAGCCCAGCTTCAAAGGGATGGCCAAAGGAGGAAAAGCAGAATATCCCTTCTACCCTATCCTTTAATGGATTGGCCTTGGAAGGGGAGGCCCACACTTTGAGTAGATTTACCCACATCAATTAAGGCAATCAAAATAATTATCCAACTGAGGTTCCCTACTCAGGTGATAGTAAATTGTAGCAAGTTGATACCATGAATAGAATGGAGTGTATGAAAGAAAAACGATTTTCAATAAAACCTTAAAATTTTAAAAAATGAATTGGATGAAATCAGAAAAAAATGAAATAAAATCAGCCTCCATACTACTATACATTAAATACAATTGGACAAAAGGGACTGCTCATACAATCATTCCAGAATATAAGGTATATTAATGGAATAGAGCTCTGAACAGTATCACACTGGCAAGTAAATGTTCTTGTATGGAAATGGCATGTGTTTCTTTTGCTTTGCTGAATTACATGGTCCCATCCACATGGGAGGCAGGGATTGACCAATAATTTCAACTCTTGGAGAACAATGATTAATAACTGAAGACTCTTAGTGACTAGCACACTGCAGAATGATTTAACTGGAACTCATTAATTATTATTTGGAAAAGACACAATTTAAACCTAAAACTCTCTTGTCATTTTCAACAAAATATAAATCTCTAGCTTGACTGTTGGATATTGACTCTAAATACCTTAAATGGATGAGAAGACAATGGAAATGTAGAACATTTCATGGAAACTGACAAGGAACAGTATATTGGATTGTTTATACCTAGTCCAATTTGTAAACACTATTTACAATGAAATAATCTTTTTAAAATTTATTTATTTTACATTGTGTTCACAGCTCCCTCTCCTCTGAGTCCTCCTACCATCCTCCCCATTGTTACCATCCCCCCAATCTACTTCTCAGTTTCTGCTTAAGAAAGGCAGGACTCCCAGGAGTCTGTCTACAGTGCTTAGTCTTGCTGCTGTTTGATATGCCATGCTTTGTTGATACTCATGAAATAATCTTTAATGATAAAACTGGACAAAATGCTCGCTTTTGTGAGCGATGCCATTCACTGCTCTTGGGTAAGAGCAGTGAATAAGAACACACCTCTTCATGCTGCAGATGTGGGAAGAGACAGTCCAGGGTTTTAAATAGATTAATTTTGATAAGAAAAGGTTTCTGTGGGATGTATAAGAAGGGGATAAAGTTAAGAACGAGGGATTCAGAAAACAACACTTTTGAACTTTTTTGTAGAACCACACTGGAAATTGCCATCTGCTGTAGAAATCTAGCCAATAATAACATTAATATCTTCTGAAATCATGTCATAAAACTCTTACAATTGCTTCACACAATGCAGCCACTGAAGTTTGTTTTTAAATAAATAAGTGCTGTTTTTTTTTGTATTCCAAAATATCCTGTTACCTGATCCAGCATCATGATCATATTCTTTTCTCTATCTCTTATCAATACAAAGATATATTAGTCTTTGAGAACACAATCTTGAAGGATAATTTGCTTAGATCTTATGCATGGACTGTGATTTATTTACTTTTGGGCACATTGACTAGTGTTTTAAATTAGTGTTTAGGGGTAGAATAAAATTTCTAGAGTTGTTGAGATTCTGGAAGAGGTAAATTTGTGGAAAGTAAAGGATTAAGATGTAAAAAGGGCTGGGTGATGTTGGCACACACTTTTAATCCCAGCACTCTGGAGGGAGGCAGAGGCAGGCAAATCTCTAAGTTCAAGGCCAGCCTGGTCTAGAGTGAATTCTAAGATAGCCAAGGCTATACAGAGAAACCCTGTCTTGAAAAAAAAATGTAAAAAGGAGTAAAATGCAACTGGAGTAAAGACATTCTCTAGGAACAATTTGTTCCCTATTTTTCTCTCTTTTGTCCTATGCCCTCAGTGTTACTGTTCAGTTGGTCTATGTAAAATCCTAGAACAAATAAGATTAAAAGCACACTGAGATGTGTGAGGGATCTGATGCTTCATGAAAGGCAGAATACTCTCCAGGCAGTGGTGGCATAAGCCTTTAATCCCAGCACTCTGGAGGCAGAGCCAGGTGGATCTCTGTGAATTCGAGGCCAGCTTGGACTACAATAGAGAGAAAGCCTGTCTTGAAAAACCAAAAAAAAAAAAAAAAAGACAGAATACTCACTTTTATGTCATGTGTAAATAGGTGTCCTTATGTGCTCCCAGGTAATCAGGTAATGAATTTATGGATGGTACAAGTGAGTACTTTGTGGCCAAAACCTGATTTCGTAATAAAGTGTCACTACTGTACTTGTAACTATAGGGAACTGTATTTTCCATATTTACTATTAGATAATAAAAATGTGCTTTAAAAGCACATTTAATATGTAGTTTATTATACTACGTAATTGTGTAATACAACATGACCAAGTGGAAAAGCCAATATCATCATTCTTCAAGAATTTAAAAATATTATGAGGATTAGTACTTTTAAAAGTTGCTTTGCCTTCATTTCCACTCTACTGTGTGTTCCATGGGCAATTGGCCTTGCAGGTAATTACCTGGTCTGCTTGGAACATACTCTCTCCACTGTGTGTGGCAGTTTTTCCTAGGTACTATTTCCTTCAGTGGCATTAAGGCTTAGCTTTTGGGAAAGAGCTTATACTGCTAGTTATTCGTGTATTTCACTCAAGTCCTAGTCTGTATGTTATTTCCGTTTATCAATATGAAAATTCATTGTGGTAGTTTGAATGTAATTGGCCCCAATAATCTCATAGGGAGTGGCACCATTAGGAGGTGTGGCCTTGTTGGAATAGGGTAGTCTTGTTGGAGGAAGTGTGTCACAATGGAGGCGGGCTTTGAGGTCTCATATACGCTCAAGATACCTCCCAGTGTGTTAGTCTACTTCCTGTTGCCTGCATATCAACATGAAGCAGCTTCTTCTTCGGGACCATATCTCCCTGCACACCACCAAGCTCCTAGCCATGATGATAATGGACTAAACCTCTGAAATTATAAGCTGCTACCTCAGTTAAATGTTTTCTATTATAAAAGTTGCTGTGGTCATGGTGTCTCTTCAGAACACTAAAAACCCCAATTAGGGCATTCATGCTTTCTATTCTACCCTTGTAACATCCAGAGTTTGCTATTTTTCCCCCCTATTTTTCTTTCTGTTATGCCTTTAAATTTCATTGATAGGGAGTTTAAGATGTAACAGAGTAAGTGAGAATTCCATAAATACCTCATTAGTTAAAATTAAACATTGTGGCTTTTAAAATATATTTAACAACATTGGAATAATCAAGTGCCCATTAACATCAAGTGTTTTTATTTTAAATATAATATGGCATTGTCATAATATGGTTTCATATTATGAAACTCTACATAACATAGTTTGTGTTTTATAAATTCTCAACATATACTTAAAATCAACAATAACAACCCGTTATTAAATCATGAAAATATTGACACTATTAATGAAATCTTAGCATCCACTAGGAGGAGCTGAGTACCTTATCAAGAATAAGTGAGATTTGTGACTTAAAATATTGAGTAACACATTTTCAGTAGGTTGAACTTCAGTCTGTTAAAAATCTTAAGTGAGATAAACTGAATGCCTCAAGTATTAGTAATTTGGGAAAAAAACAGCTAAAACATACACTTGATTTTATTCTAACCTTTTAGCTCTCAAGTTATCATACAGTCCCCTGAATTATTCAGGACGATATCTATGGCTGGGTGAAATTTGGGTTAATTAAAAAATAAAATGTGAAAACTAGGAGTCATGAAGAAGTCTGAGAAAATGACCACATCCCAGGAATAAAGAACCAGTGAATATAATAAGGGAGGTGCTAAATGAAACAGTCCTGAGGGGGTCATACTGTAGAGTGATGGCAAACAGATGAGGGGGCAGCTATGCCCCTTCTTATCACTGAAATGGTGAGCTTCTGAAGGCTTACACTTTGGGACAGCATGATGTGAAGGACTTTATCATTTACTCTTTTCATCTTTGTCTCCTTTTGTCCATAGTTATATTTACATAGGCAAATTATAATTGTTAAAAATGTTGATGAATGTTTAAGACAAGCATGGCACTCCTACCACACTACCCATACACAAGCATGACATTCTCATATAACTATACACAAGTATGCCATCTTCATCATATCACCACATATAAACATGGTACCTCACCCATACCACTGTACACAAGCATGGAACTTGCCGCATTATCATATACAAGCATCGCACTTTCACCACACTGCTATATACAAGTATGGCACACCCACCACATCACCATACACAAGTGTGGCACTATGACTACATCACCTTACAGAAGCATGCCTCTTATCACATCACCATACCCAAGCATTCCTAATAGTTTGTCAGCTCAGTTTTTGCCTTCAACTTCATAAATAAGTAGCTGTAGGTAGAAAGTTCTGTAGGTATGTGTGTCTCTATGTTTGTGATGTATGTATGTATTAGTGTGTATGCACATGTGTGTGCAGGTGTGTGTGTGTGTGTGTGTGTGTGTGTGTGTGTGTACATGAATGTCAATATTGTGTGTCTTCCTCTATTTTCTTCATCTAAATTGTTGGATACAGGATCTCTGACAGAACCTGGAGCTCATCAGTTCAGCCCCACTGGCTGATACTGAGTTCCAGAGATCTGCTTGTCTCCAGTCCACCAGCTCTGGGATTATAAACAGGGACTATTGTGTGAGGCTTTATGTGAGTGTTGGGGAAACAGGTCATAGAAGTGCATACCTAGAATATGTATTTTAAAATCTCTCAAAACTCAGATTCATCAAATATATATATTGAAACTAATAACACAGAAATTAATTATTTTAATCATTAGAGAGATATAAATTAAGTCACATGGGAAAACATTGTCATTCTTATTAGTAACTTGTTTTTTTTTTAATGGATTTGCTAATTTCTTCATTTACTAATACGAAGAATAGAATACCATTCACATTCAAATTTTTACATGGATATATAAATTTCACTTATCTTTAGTAGCCATTTAGGATGGTATTAATGAATTAGGTGGCAAATTTTTATATAACTGCTAAACAAACAAGCAAAACCCAAGCCCTTTCAATTTGTTTTTTAAAGTATCTGAACCATTTTACAATCAAAAGTGTAATTCTCTTGCCTTTTCAACAGTCCTGCTAATAATACTAAATCTATCTTTTTAAAACTATAGTCTGTATTAGTTTCTCATAGGTATATAACAAATTCCCACAAACTATGCAGTTTAAAAAAATGTACTTTCTGGCTTCAGGTTATATATATGAGATGTTTAAGCAGGCTAATGTACCCTGCTTAGCATATTACATGGCCAAGTTCAGGATGTCCACCAGACTGGGCACTTAGTTGAAGGTCCTTGGGCAGAATCTGTTTTGCAGCTTTTCAAAACGATCAGAATTTAGTTCCTCATGGTTGTACGTCTGATGCCTTGGACTGCTTGTTGGCTCAATTTAATCTTTCAGGTCACTTGAATGGCTTTTTATGCAGTACCTTAACTCTTCAAATCATCAAGAGGCAGTCCAGTTCTCATACTCAAATATTGATGCCTCCTTGTTTTGGCCAGCCGAAGATGATTCTCTTAACCAGCTTATGTAATTAGAGTAAGTTTAGTGGGATATGTTATTGTTATATAATAATTGGAGTCAGATCTCATTGTAGTCAGATTCTACTCAAGGGCAAGGTGTTATGATTGGA
Source organism: Peromyscus maniculatus bairdii (assembly GCF_049852395.1). NCBI lineage: Eukaryota > Metazoa > Chordata > Mammalia > Rodentia > Cricetidae > Peromyscus > Peromyscus maniculatus. The sequence goes on from NC_134865.1 coordinate 31,059,011, forward strand.
ATCTGCCCCTAGGAAAATGTGCTTGAGCACTTAGGCAGCTAGTCAGTGACACTGCTTTAAATGTAGAACCTGCCGGGAGGTGGTGCCGCGCGCCTTTAATCCCAGCACTTGAGAGGCAGAGCCAGAGTTCGAGGCCAGTCTGGGCTGCCAAGTGAGTTCCAGGAAAGGCACAAAGCTACACAGGGAAACCCTGTCTCGAAGAACAAAAACAAATAAACAAACAAACAAACAAAAAAGTAGAACCTACAGGAACCTCCTGGAGGAGGTGGGTCAATTGGGGTGGAGAGGTCTTTGATGTCCCTGGCTTGACTTCTTATATGTCTCTGCTTCCTGATTTTTTTTCTGTGAGCAAGCAATCTTACATTCCAGCTTCCAAAGCCAAGACTGCACCAGCTGTCCTTCCTCCCTGCCATGACAGACTGTATCGCCGACCACGAGTCCTAATCCATCCGTCCACCCTGACTTCCTTCTTTTTGGGTATTTGCTTAAGGCAAAAGACAAGTAACTAACACATGAGAGGGCTGTACAAGGACAAAGACCATTAGGAGCCATTCCAGCATTCTGTCTGTTGTGCAGACATTTTAACGAAGTAGAAGAATTGGAAACTCATTTTTTGATTTCATTTCTCTTTTTTCAAATAATTAATAATGCTGAGCAACTTTAATGAGATTATTACATATTAGCATGTTTTCTTTGGTGAAATGCTCATTCACTTCATTGATTTATAGCTTCTTATTCTAATTGTCTTTTTTTTTACTTTATTTTATTTTATTTTACAATACCATTCAGTTTTACATAACAGCCACAGATTCCCTTGTTCTCCCCCTTCCTGCCCCCCTCCCCTTCCCCCCAGCCCACCCCGCATTCCCACCTCCTCCAGGGCAAAGTCACCCCTGAGGACTGAGATCAACCTGGTAGACTCAGTCCAGGCAGGTCCAGTACCCTCCTCCCTGGCTGAGCCAAGCGTCCCTACATAAGCCCCAGGTTTCAAACAGCCAACTCATGCAATGAGCCCAGGACCTGGTACCACTGCCTAGATGCCTCCCAAACAGATCAAGCCAATCAACTATCTCACCTATTCAGAGGGCCTGATCCAGTTGGGGGCCCCTCAGCCTTTGGTTCATAGTTCATGTGTTTCCATTGGTATGGCTATTTGTCCCTGTGCTTTATCCAACCTTGGTTTCAACAATTCTCGCTCATATAAACCCTCCTCTTTCTCACTAATTAGACTCCCGGTGCTCCTTTTAAATATTAGTTTTAAATGTATTCTGTGTACATCTTCAGCATATATATATATATATATATATATATATATATATATATGTATGTATACACACACACACACACACACACACATATATATATATATATATATATATATATATATATATATATATATACTTTCTAAATGCTTTCTTTGACCATTACTTTGTCATTATTTGCTTAGTGGTATATTGTGATGCTTAGCAGGTTTAAATTTTGGTGAAATCCAGTTTACCACTTCTTATTTTTGATGGATAATGCTTCTGCTATTGTAGTTAAATATGGCCACAAAGATTTCAGCTATATTTTAAAACATACATCATTCATTATAAATTATTTTAATTTATACTGTGAAATAAATTTATAATCTCTATTATACTTTGAATATTCATTTATACCCACATCATTTTTTCTTTTTATTTATTCTTCTTTTGTACAATATATCCTGACCACATCCTCCCTGCCCTCTACTCCTCCCAGCGTCCCCCAACTCCCCTCTCCTCCAGATTCACTGCTTATCCATTTTCTCTCAGAAAAGATCAGGTCCCCCAGGAATATCAACTGAACACAGCATAACAAGATGTAATAAGACTTGGCACCAAATTATATCAAGGCTGAACAAAGCAACCCAGCAGGAGGAAAAGAGTCCCAAGAACAGGCAAAAGAGTCAGAGACATACTCACTTCCACTGTTAGGAGTTCCATAAAAACAAAAAGCTAAACAGCCACAGTATGTATGCAGAGGACCTAGTAAAGATCCCTGCAGACTCCATGATTGCTACTTCAGTCTTTGTGAGCTACTTAGTTGATTTTGTGGGCCGTGTTCTCCTGGTGTCTTCAATCTCTCTGGCTCCTAAAATCCTTTCTCTCTATCTTCTGCAGGGTTCCCAAAATTCTGTCTGATGTTTGGCTGTGGGTATTTCAATCTGCTCCCACCAGCTGTCAGAGTCAGCTTCTCTGATGACAATTGGGCTAGGCTCCAATTTATGAATATAGGAGAATATCATGAGGAATCTTTTTTATTTTGGCCAGTCATGTTTTGTTCTACCCTAAGTCTCTGGGCCATCTAGCTTCAGATTCCTGGTCATCCATACAGTGTTGGGCATAAGCCTCAAATTAGACCAGTCATTGGTTGGTAACTCCCACAAGCTCTGACACACCATTGCCCCAGCACATCTTACACACAGGGCAGGATGTAGGTCAAAGGGTTTGTGCTTAGGTGGTTGGCCAGGTCCCACCACTGGAAGCCTTGTCTGGTTACAGAGGATGGCCCTTTCAGGCTCCTTATCCTCTTTACTAGGAATTCTCACTAAGGTCAACCTCATAGGTTCCAGGAAGTTTCCACAGCACCATTTTTCTACCTCATCCCCTAAGAACTCTCCAATTCCCATACTCTCTCTCCCCATCCTCCCTCCCTGGCCTAATTCCCCCTGTTCCCATTTCCATCCAACCCAAGTCTACCTGAAAAATCTATTTCCCTTTCCGAGTGAGATCCATGAGTCTCCCCTTATAACCATATCAATTTACAAAAATGCTCTCTCTTCATTGATTTTTCTGATGAACTTTAATGGGTTCTCCTTACTAATTTGCTTTTTTGTTTCTTTTGATTAGAGATTTGAGAACATGTCATTTTGTGTTAATATTGGTAGCTATATATTAGTGCCTGTCCCTTTATTGTTTTCATGATGCTTAGTGGTTTCCTAATCTTATTTGCCTTCCAGTTATCCTAATACATTTCATTCTTTCTGCAGACTCTGTCAATGTGTTCATTTTTAGTATTTAGAGTTCCTTCAGGTATTTTCTGTAGTGCTGGCTCATGGTCAGGAATTTCCTCAATTTGTATTTGTAATGGAAGGTTCTTCTTCCTCCTCAAATTATGAGAGCTATCATTACTGATTAGAGGAATCTTCACTTTTTGTCAGTTATTTTCATTAATTTGTTGTTATTGCAATATAGAGCTTCAAATATATTGTTCTATAACTTTCTGGGTCTTAGAGTGTTTGTTAAAAATATTATGTTATTTTTCTTCTCTTTTGCAATTTTTAATACTCTTCATTTGTTATGTTCAATTAATGTTTTATCTGTAATATAATATGGGAAGTTCTTTTTTGATTTGGTCTGTTTGACATTTTAAATGTTTTTTACTAGATGTTTCTTTTCCTGAATTTGGATACTTTACTTTTGCAGTTTTATTAAACATATCTTCTGTGCCTTTAGCTTGCATTTCTTTTTATTTCTAAATTATTTTTGAGGATTTTAATATTTATTTATTTATTTATTTATTTATTTATTTATTTATTTATTTATTTATTTATTTATGTGTGTGTACCATGTGTGTATAGGTACTTAAAGAGACTAGAAATGGGTGTTGGATATCTTAGAGGTGGTGCTAGGTAAGTATGAGCAACCATGTGGTTTCTGGGCCATTAATTAAATGTAGATCTTCATTTAATAATGGAACTTTGTAATATTCTCTCCATCCAAACTGGGATGTCAGCTGGTGGTACCATTGTGAAAATCTTGTTCAGGTCAGTGTATTGTTCATATTTCACAGGTGCAGCCCCCTGTCATATAGAGAAGGCATGATTGTGCAGCAGATGTATTGACTTCTTGCAATCTTCCCTCAGTTTTCTGTAGTGTTCTCTCATGTTTAGGTGTAGGGGTTGTGATGCATATATTTGGGTACCCTGTCATCAGTTTTTCTCTACAATTTGACTAGTTGTGGATTTTTATAATGCTCTCTGTTGCAAAGGTCAACTTCATTGGTGAGATGTGAAAGCTACACTTATATGTGGCTATAATGATAGGAACTTAGAATGCAGTTGGAAATTATTCTGGTATAGGAAAGTTGCAGTAGCAGGTTCTATTCTATTCTATAATCTCACCAGCCATGGGTATATGACCAGGTTTATGGTACCAGTAATGAATTCTTTACTACTGAACCCAATAAATGACTGTTAGTTACCTCCAAGATATAAATTATACTATTGTACCCATTGGAATATATTGTCATACTGGTCATTGTTGTGGTTTGTGAGATTTGCAGATAAGTTATTGATTTCTTTTCTTACTTGGAAGATTGCATAGCACCTTTGGATACTATGCAAGCTAGTCCTCAGAGAGGAGTAGTCCAAGTCAATTCTGCTTGCTTTTTTCAAGGTCTGTGTCCAAGTTATGTGGTGTTTTCAGAGATAGGGTCTTACTTTCAAGTTGTGCAAGGCAACCAGTGGCAATGAAAATAGCCTATTTTATTTTGGGCGTCCTTTAGACTCCTCTCACTAACAACTTGAAGGGAGATTTCCAGTGACTGGTACTAGAGATTTTGTCTATGACTTTTAGGTGGAGCATTATCATACCAAATATTGTATAACAATGACAGTCATGCTGAAAGAGAGATTATGGAAACATTCCCATTCCTAATAGCCTTAAAAATTGTCTAGGAATAAATTTTATCAAGTAGGTTAAAGAACTCTATATTGAAAACTTTAAATGTTTGAAGAGAGAGATTGAAGCAGACATTAGAAGACAGAAAGAGCTCCCATTCTTATGGATTGGTAGAATTAATAGTTATTTTAAATTCTTGAGAATATCTTCTACTCTCAATGGAACTCATTACATGAGTCGGTAATTTTTGGAGGAGTCATATTTCCTTGATTTTTTTTCATGTCTTGTATTTCCATATTGAAACTTATATGCCTGGAATTATGGAATTTTTTGAGCTTAAAAAAAAACAATCTGCATCCTTTCAGTTGAAGTATTTGCCATGTCTAAGGGGGACTAAGTTTTAGTAGCACTGGGGTAGTTTCTCTTCATTGGACTATCAAAAGGATGCCCTTATTAACACCTCTCCCATTCTACATGCAAGAGAAGATCAGAGAGAGCATTTAGATAGTATTTTTAATCCCACAAAAACAGTTTAACATAAAATTCTAATTGTAAGATAATATCCAAAAGAGATACCAAACATATAGGATAAATTTTTTATATGTTTTCTATAGCTAATACTGTCAAAAATAATATATGAAAAATTCGTATTTGATTAAATTGCCAAAATTTAATACTAATAATGATCAAGATGTATACAGTGTGAAGAAACCAAATTAATTGAATTGATATTCAGTTACTCAGAGATTTAGTTTTGATTAAAAATCAAATTGTACTCATGAACTGCTTGATGTTTCTAGGTCTGGTGGCATCTGGAGGTCCAGCACAGCTTTGCCGTAGGTCCCCAGACTTGAGGCAGGAAGAATTCACCCATGAATCCATCTGGTGCCTCTGGTGCTGGCCTGTTGGACACCATTATGTTCTCTCAGCAGAATTACCTGGCCAGTCCAGATATCTGGATTAATGACTTTTGTCTGAAGCTGCATACTGTAGTTGGGAAGAGAAGACAGGAACTTGAACAACACCAATAAGAATGAGCAGGAGACGAAGATCTACATGCTGGTCCAGGGCTCTCTTTTCTGGGCCTGGAAGAGAAAACATGAGCCCACCCATTGGCTGATGGGCTCTATTATGGTGCCCAGAGGAGGAGCAAGGCCTGCTTTCCTGAGTGCCCCATTGATGGAGGCATGGGTGAGCTGGCTCCAGGAACATGAGTATGAGAAACTGAGTCCCACACCTCATCTACAGTATGGTAGTATAGGCTAGGACAAGAAGCCCTCCCATTCTGCTGGAGGCCTGTGGTAGGTAGGAGAGTTGTCCCTGAGGTCATTAGATCGAGAGAGCTGGCCCCAGTGGTGTAGAAGTGGGCAAGCCTACCCTAAGGACATGAGGGCAGGAGAACTGGTCCCATCTATAATCAGAAGCTTCTCTCCCTCCCTGCCAATTCCTGAATAACCACTCAAAGGCTTAATATTAATTATAAATGTTTGGCTGATGGCTCAGGCTATTACTAGTTAGCTATTACATTTAAATTAACCCATTTCTATTAATCTGTGTATTGCCACATGGCCATGACATTACCAGTCTGCTGGCACCGTGCTCCTTGGGCAGCTGGCTGGTTTCTTCCAGACTCTGTTCTTCTTCTTCTGTATCTCTGCTTGGATTTCTCACCTGGCTCTATCCTGCCTCACCATAGGCCAAAGCAGCTTTATTTATCAACCAATAAGAGCAATGCATATTCACAGTGTACAGAAGAACATCCCACATCATTTCCCTATTTCCGTCTAATCAAAAAAAGTTTTAACTCTAACATAGTAAAAATACATATAAAAAAGCAGCTATCGGACAAGCAGACGCAGGTAGGCCTGTGGCAGCAGCCCACAGAGGTAGATGGGCCCGGCGGTGGCGGCCGACAGGGACATTCAGGCCTGGCGGCAGCCCACACAAGTAGACAGGCCATGCGGTAGAGACAAGCAGATGCAGGTAGGTCCACAGCGGCAGCCCACAGAGGTAGACGGGCCCGGCGGCGGCAGCGGCTGACAGGGACATACAGCCCTGGCGGCGGCCCGCAGAGGCAGACAGACCCAGCAGCAGCTGACAGGGACATACAGGCCCGGCAACGGACCGCAGAGGTAGACAGGCCAAGGGACAGAGACAAGCAGATGCAGCTTGGAACAGGGACGCCTCTAACCCCAACACCTGGGGAAGAAGCTATCTCTGAGGGACGGAACCAGAACGAATCTGAACACTCCGTCTGAGGACAACCCAGGGCCCAGCTGCTGATCCTGTGAAACCCAACAACTTGGAGGTGTTGGTGAGACTACCCCGCTCAGCTGAAACCCATCTGGAAGAGGATTCAGATGCCTACAGTTTGAAGTCTGAAGAAACAAGATCAGCTGAGGAGTTGACAAATGAACAAAACGTGACCTGGGAACACAGAAGAAGGCGCTACCCAGACACCAAACCAGATCACCAGAATCATAAGTATATACTTCACCGACTGAAATCAGCTGCCCCTGAAGAAATAGCCCAATAGCACCAATTTAACCAAGAACCCCTACTAAACCAAAACTAAAAATTAGAACAAGAGAGGCACTCTCAGACACAGACACCACCTGCACCGCACAGAGGAAGAGATGAGTAGACGCCAGTGCAAAAATATAGGCAACAACATAAAGACCTATATGGCAACATCAGAACTTAGTGATTCTACACCTGCAAGACCTGAACATACCAAGACAGAAGAAACAGAAGAAATCAATCCTAAAAATGACTTTAAGAAGATGATAGAGGCCCTTAAAGAAGAAATAAAACATTCCCTCAAAGAGGAAATAAAAACTTTCCTTAAAGAGGAAATGAAAAACTCCATTAAAGAGGAAATAAAAACTCCCTTAAAAAAATGGAAGAAAAAATGAACAAAAAATGGGAAGAAATCAAATCAGGCCAAGAAAAAGCAATTAAACAGATGAAAGAAACATTCCAAGATCTGAAAAATGAATTTGAGACAATAAAGAAAACACATGCTGAGGGAATGTTGGAAATAGAAATCCTGACTAAACGAACAGGAATTACAGAAACAAGCATAACCAACCGATTGCAAGAGATGGAACAGAGAATCTCTGACACTGAAGATATGATAGAGAAAATAGATGCGTCAGTCAAAGAAAACATTAAAGACAAAAAAGTCGTAACACAAAACGTCCAGGAAATTTGGGACACCATGAAAAGACCAAACCTAAGAATAATAGGGATAGAAGAAGGAGAAGAATACCAACTCAAAGGCACAGAAAATATATTCAACAAAATCATAGAAGAAAACTTTCCTAACCTAAAGAAAGAAATACCTATGAAGATACAAGAAGCTTACAGAACACTGAATAGGCTGGATCCAAAAAAAAAGTCCCCTCGCCACATAATAATCAAAACACTAAACACACAGAACAAAGAAAAAATATTAAGAGCTGCAAAGGAAAAAGACCAAGTAACATATAAAGGCAAACCCATCAGAATAACACCAGACTACTCAATAGAGACTATGAAAGCTAGAAAATCATGGACAAATCTCATGCAGACACTAAGAGACCACGGATGCCAACCCAGACTATTACATCCAGCAAAACTCTCAATCACCATAGGCAGAGTAAACAAAATATTCCAGGATAAAACCAGATTTAATCAATACCTGTCCACAAATCCAGCCCTACAGAAAGCACTAGAAGGGAAAATCCAACCCAAAGAAGATAAACACAACCATGAAAAATCAAGCAATAGATAATCCTACACCAACATATACCACAGAAGGACAACATAACACAACCACAAAAAATAACAGGAATTAACAATCACTGGTCATTAATATCCATCAATATCAATGGTCTCAACTCACCTATAAAAAGACACAGGCTAACAGAATGGATAAGAAAACAGGACCCATCCACCTGCTGCATACAAGAAACATACCTTAACTTCAAAGACAGACACTACCTCCGAGTAAAGGGCTAGGAAAAGGCTTTCCAAGCAAATGGACCTAAGAAACAGGCTGGTGTAGCTATCCTAATATCTAATAAAATAGACTTCAAACTAAAATCAATCAAAAGAGATCAGGATGGACATTACATATTTATCACGGGGAAAAATCCACCAAGATGAAGTCTCGATTCTAAACATTTATGCTCCAAATACAAAAGCACCTACATTCATAAAAGAAACACTACTAAAGTTTAAAACGCACATCAAACCCCACACATTAGTAGTGGGAGATTTTAACACACCACTCTCACCAAAAGATAGATCTACCAGACTGAAACTTAACAAAGAAATAAAGGACCTAACAGATGTTATGACTCAAATGGACCTAATAGATATCTACAGAATATTCCATCCTAACACAAAAGAATATACCTTCTTCTCAGCACCCCATGGAACCTTCTCAAAAATTGACCACATGCTTGGACACAAAACAAATCTCAACAGATACAAAAAAATTGGAATAACCTCCTGTATCTTATCAGACCACCATGCCTCAAAGTTAGACCTCAACAACAACAAAAATTATAGAAAACCCACAAACTCATGGAAACTGAATAATGCCCACCTGAAACATCAATGGGTCAAGGAAGAAATAAAGAAAGAAATAAAGATTTCCTAGAATTCAATGAAAATGAAAGTACAACATACCCAACCTTATGGGACACTATGAAAGCAGTGCTAAGAGGAAAATTCATACCTCTAAATGCACACATGAAGAAGATGGAGCAATCCCATAACAATGAATTAACAGCACAACTGAAAGCTCTAGAACAAAAAGAAACAAACTCACCCAGGAGAAATAGATGCCAGGAAATAATCAAATTGAGGGCTGAAATCAATGAAATAGAAAACAAGAGAACAATAAAAAAAAAATAAATGAAACAAAGAGTTGGTTCTTTGAAAAAATCAACAAGATAGACAAACCACTAGCCAAATAAACCAAAAGGCAAAGAGAGAGCACCCAAATTCACAAAATCAGAAATGAAAAGGGAGACATAACAACAGACAATGAGGAAATCCAGAGAATCATCAGATCATACTTCAAAAACCTGTACTCCACAAAAATGGAAAACCAGGAAGAAATGGACAATTTTCTGGATAAATACCACATACCAAAATTAAATCAAGACCAGATAAACCATTTAAATAGACCAATAGCCCCTAAAGAAATAGAAACAGTCATCAAAAGTCTCCCAACCAAAAAAAGCCCAGGACCAGATGGTTTCAGTGCAGAATTCTACCAGACTTTCAAAGAAGAACTAATACCAATCCTCTTCAAAGTGTTCCACACAATAGAAACAGAAGGAACACTACCAAACTCTTTTTATGAGGCTACAATTACCCTGATACCCAAACCACACAAAGATGCAACAAAGAAAGAGAACTACAGACCAATCTCCCTCATGAACATTGATGCAAAAATACTCAACAAAATATTTGCAAACCGAATCCAAGAATACATCAAAACAATCATCCATCATGACCAAGTAGGATTCATCCCAGGGATGCAAGGATGGTTCAAGATATGAAAATCAGTCAATTTAATACACCATATAAACAAACTGAAAGAAAAAAACCACATGATCATCTCCTTAGAAGCTGAAAAAGCCTTTGACAAAATCCAACACCCCTTCATGATAAAGGTCTTAGAATGATCAGGAATACAAGGAACATTTCTACACATAATAAAAGCAATTTATAGCAAGTCAACAGCAAACATCAAATTAAATGGAGAGAAACTCAAAGCGATACCACTAAATTCAGGAACGAGACAAGGTTGTCCACTCTCCCCATATTTATTCAATATAGTACTAGAAGTTCTAGCTAGAGCAATAAGACAACAAAAGGAGATCAAAGGGATACAAATTGGTGAGGAAGAAGTCAAACTTTCACTATTTGCAGATGATATGATAGTATACATAAGTGACCCCAAAAACTCTACCAGGGAACTCCTACAGCTGATAAACTCCTTCAGTAAAGTGGCAGGATACAAAATCAACTCAAAAAAATCAGTAGCCCTCATATACACAAATGATAAAAGGGCTGAGAAAGAAGTCAGAGAAACATCACCCTTTACAATAGCCACAAATAATATAAAATACCTTGGGATAACACTAATTAAACAAGTGAAGGACCTTTTTGATAAGAACTTTAAATCTCTAAAGAAAGAAATTGAAGAAGATATTAGAAAATGGAAGGATCTCCCATGCTCATGGATAGGTAGTATTAACATAGTAAAAATGGCAATCTTACCAAAAGCAATCTACAGATTCAATGCAATCCCCATCAAAATCCCAACACAATTCTTCACAGACTTGGAAAGAAAAATACTCAACTTTATATGGAAAAACAAAAGACCCAGGATAGCTAAAAGAATCCTATACGATAAAGCAACCCTTGGAGTCATCACCATCCCTGACCTCAAACTCTACTATAGAGCTATAGTCATAAAAACAGATTGGTACTGGTATAAAAACTGACATATGGACCAATGGAATCAAATTGAAGACCCTGACATTAATCCATGCACATATGAACACCTGGTTTTTGACAAAGGAGCCAAAACTATACAATGGAAAAAAGAAAGTATCTTCAACAAATGGTGCTGGCATAACTGGATGTCAATATGTAAAAGATTGCAAATAGATCCATATCTGTCACCATGCACAAAACTCAAGTCCAAGTGGATCAAAGACCTAAACATAAATCCAGTTACACTAAACTTAATAGAAAAGAAAATAGGAAGCACTGTTGAATGCATTGGCACCGGAGACCATTTCCTAAATAAAACACCAACATCACAGACCCTGAGCACAACAATTAATAAATGGGACCTCTCGAAACTGAGAAGCTTTTGCAGGGCAAAAGACACCGTCAATAAGACAAAAAGACAGCCAACAGAATGGGAAAAGATCTTCACCAACCCCACATCTGACAGAGGATTGATCTCCACAATATATAAAGAACTCAAGAAACTAGACATCAAAGTACTGAACAGTCCAATTAAAAAATGGGCTAAAGAGCTAAACAGAGAATTCACAAAACAAGAACTACAAATGGCTGAAAGACATTTAAAGAAATGCTCAACATCCTTAATCATCAGAGAAATGCAAATCAAAACGACTCTGAGATACCACCTTACACCTGTTAGAATGGCTACGATCAAAAACACCAATGACAACCAATGTTGGAGAGGATGTGGAGCAAAGGGAACACATCTCCACTGTTGGTGGGAATGCAAACTTGTACAACCACTGTGGAAATCAGTATGGCGGTTTCTCAGAAAATTAGGAATCGAACTACCTCAAGATCCAGCCATCCCACTCTTGGGCATATACCCAAGGAATGCTGATTCATACCATAAAGATACATGCTCAGCTATGTTCATAGCAGCACTATTTGTAATAGCCAGAACCTGGAAACAACCTAGATGCCCATCAACGGAAGAATGGATGAAAAAAATGTGGTACATATACACAATGGAGTACTACTCAGCAGAGAAAAACAATGAAAGCATGAAATTTGCAGGCTAATGGATGGAACTAGAAAAAAATCATCCTGAGTGAGGTAACCCAAACCCAGAAAGATAGTCATGGTATGTACTCACTCATAGGTGGATTCTAGATATAAAATAAAGAACAATCAGACCACAACCCATAGAACCATAGAGGCTATATATATAGCATGGAGGTCCCTAGGACGACTGTGGCTTATAATAAATTTCAGTTTTACTCAATTATTGAAAAAAAAATAGCCAAATGAATGGAAACACATGAACTATTAACCAAAGGCTGAGGGGCCCCCAGCTGGATCAGGCCCTCTGAATAGGTGAGACAGTTGATTGGCTTGATCATTTTGGGAGGCAACTAGGCAGTGGGACCAAGTCCTGTGCTTATTGCATGAGTTGGCTGTTTGAGACCTGGAGCTTATGCAGGGACACTTGGCTCAGTCTGGGAGGAAGGGACTCGACCTGCCTGGACTGAGTCTACCAGGTTGACTGCAGTCCTTGGGGGAGGACTTGCCCTGGAGGATATGGGAATGGGGGGTAGGCTGGGGATAAGTGGAGGGGGGGAGGGGGAAGAATAGGGGAACCCATGGCTGATATGTAGAACTGAATGGTATTGTAAAATAATATATATATATATATATATATATACATATATATATATATGTATGTATATATATATATATATATATATATATATATATATATAACAGCTATCAAGCAAGAATTACAGTTACAATATTTAGTCTATCTGTATTTGGCAAAATTAAAGAAAATACTCTATCATCTATCCTATCTTTGTGAGTCTGAAGTTTCATATCTAATTTAACTTTTATTGTTAACTAAGGAAAACTATCATTATAACTCTCTAGTCTTCAACTCCATCAAAGATCCAGAAGGATATATTACCTGAATAAACTGGAAGTGCATTGCAAGCAACTTTCAAAATGCTAGAAATGACAGAGACATCTGGGTGCCTGGACAGACACCCAAAGTTCCTCTGTAACATTGGGGCATCCACTTTCAGCCAATAGGCATAGAGTATCTGGCAGACTTTTTTTAGTGAAGCAGGAAATTTGAAGGACTGTCCAGCCTATTTTTGCAAAATTCATCAGTTGCTTTCCTTTGTGTCCTGCAGAATGTCTGGCAGTTTCTTCTGTGAAGCCGGAACCCTGAAGGTTTTGGTTGTTTTGGCAAAGTGTGTCAGTCAATTTCCTGTTGGTCCTGCATGTCCAATGTATACAGCATATAGTCAATCAGTCAAGGCAAATGCAGTTTCTTGCCCAAATGGCTAATCTTGCCACAATGGAAGCAAGCTCTTACGGGAGTTTCTTCAATGTCCGTCATCCTTTTATGAAGTAAATTGGTGCTTCCAGGAGCAGATGTTTCTCATTATCATGAAAAGCCCTAAGTTAACAAAACATTTTAAATGCCATGTTCTGTAGGTCTTTGAAGTATTTGAAGACCACTTATTTATCTAAAATATATCTCTGTATGAACTAGAAACATGTCTAACATACTTACAAATTTGACTGTTATAAATGACTATTAGCCTGTGTTCCCTGGTTATCTTAAATAGTTTATGATAATAGTTTTTAAAAATTAGAATTTTACTTTACATTTTAAAATGAACTGCATAGGTACAATATCTTAAACAAGAGTAGAAATATATATACTGTAGTCATACTAGGTATGTTTTCAAGGTCAAGCAGAGGTATATTTAGATATACAGGTCATCTTCAAACACTTCAAAGATCTGCAGAATATGACATTTAAGATGTTTTAATAACATAGATTTTTTTTTTAATGATTGTGAGACGTGTCTGCTGGCAGCCTCAATCTACTTCAAAAAAGATAGGGGCATTGAAGAAACTCCACACAGAGTTAACTTTCACTGTGGCAAAAGTTAGCCACTGGGCAAGAAAAAGGCCCTCAAATTGACTGCTGACAGTATGCTATCCAAAATGGACAAACAGGACACAAAACAAAGGACTGCCAATCCTTGCCAAGACAGGTGTGGTTGCAGCTTTGACAACAGGCATCCTCTGAGGCCAGTATAATATGGCACGATCGCTGAAGTGGCTTTGCAATCCAGAAAAGGTACAGTGCCCCTTCCTTTGAAGGCAGCTGATCAGGCAGTGGGTTGATGACTCCTGGTGTGCAGTGGAACAATAGTTGTAACAGTTATTCTTAAAGGAATAACTAGGCTGATGGAGTCTAATCTCTCAATGGTAGACTGGCATTTAATAAAGGAGATGAAGCCACCCACAAGCTGAGAAGAATGGGCAGCCAATTCCAAAAACACCAGCAATTTCCAGAATTTAAAATCCTGATTCATGACAGGACAATGGTAAAATTCAAGTTTATCTGGTACATGGAAGACTCACACTGAATGTGAGGTCAAGCTGTAGGCCTTGCATACATCCTACTTCACAAATGAGTCTGACAGATACTCTAAGACTGAGGACCAATGATGATGCCCTAACATTGCAGAGAAACCTCAGGTGACTTTCCAGGCAGCTGGCTGTTTCTGTCATAATTCACATTTTTTGGAAGTTGCTTGTTTGCACTTCCTGTTATACTAGGTAATATTATTTCTTTCTGAGGTCTCTGAGGGAGTAGAAGATTAGATAGTTGTAGTTATAGTTTTCCTTGTTAACAAGTTCAGAAAAGAAATTCACTAAGAAGTGTAAAGTATATAAATTTGAAAGACATCACAAGATAGTTTTCTGTTGGTAATACAAGATAGGATAGAAAGTGAATTAGGTACATTTTGGACTCACTCAAATGGGATAGGTAATGAAATATTTTCACTGAATTTGCCAAATGCAAATGGACTAGACATTGTTGATGTATTTATTCCTTATATATTGTATATAGTTATTGTACTTATTGTATATAGTTTTTCTTATATTTGTTATAACTTTTTTATATTAGACAAAAAAGGGAAATGTGGTGATATTTTATCTATGTACCCCAATTAAAGTTTATCTGAGGATAAGAAGATAAAACAACAGCCACTATAGTAAACATAGAAGTCAGGCAATAGCAGCACACACCTTTAATCCTATCACTTGGGAAGCAGGGATCTTTCTGGATCTCTGTGAGTTCAAGGCCACACTGGGAACAGAGCCAGGTGTGGTGGCATACTAGTTAACCATAAAGGTCTGGAGGTCTGTACAGACAGACAGTAAGTGACAGAGCTGGGCTGGAAGAGGAAGTGATGTAGCTGGGTGGAAAGGAAATGAGTTAGCAGAACAGAAAGGCATAGAGGCGTGGGTATACAGGAAGTTGGTCTCTTTCGAAGCTGTGGAGTTGGTGAGGTTAGATTAGCTATGGCTTTTTCTGTTCCTCTGATCTATCAGGTTTTAACACTGATATTTGGCTCTGGGTTTTTTTTTTATTAATAAGAACTTTTAAGATTCATGTTACAATACACAATATGTTGTACCAAAAATAATCTTAAATTTGTATCAATATACAAAAATCCTTTAAACAAGAATAGAAACATATATAAAGTGTAACAAAATTAACTTTAAATTTGTATCATTATACCAAAATCCATGCCAATGCAAAATATCTGAGATTAATAGTTGTCTCTTTATCCTATATTCCCCTAAATATAACAAACATTCATAACCCACCAAATAACCCAAGACAATACATATTCCCTAACTCTTGGGAATATGGACATTGCTTTCTCCAAACTCTTTCCTGCTGCCTGTGGTTGAAGTATCTTTAAGGTCCCTGAGGAAATTTGAGATAATGGCCAAGTCCTGGGAAGACCAGCTATAACCTTTGTTGATACATATCACCTGTCAAGGTTCAAGAGGTTTCCCTTGATCAGGTCTGGTCCATCATAACCTGGAATAAATCCATAGTCTCTTGTTTCCTGTGGAAACAAAAGGAAAACTGATTCTCTAAAGCAAAGTGTCATTTAAGCTCCATTTTATAAATATATTTTTGACTTTTGTTTTAATGTTAAGGCATTTAAAAATGTAGATAGGTGTATTTTATCAGTCTATTTCAATTCCACATCTTTTAGCAGCTGCCCTTTATTTTTCAGCAGTCAAAAAAATTCAAAATCAGCACAATAACATACAGGATCTAGACTCCCTGTACATTTCCCACCTTACATGGTTTTTCTTTTATATTACTTTTATTGTCTGTTTAAAGACTTTATTTTTAAACTATTTACTCCTTCTATATTTCCCTCTTTTCCCTCTCTCTCCCAAGCCTATGTACATTTATCAAACATACTGTAATCTTTTTGGAGGTTTTTCTGCGTGGGCCTCTTTTATTGTGTATCTTTTAGCTTTTTTGGGCCACGAGATCAAACCTTTATACTGCTAAGTGGCTTGGACCTCTGCCTGCAGCTTTGGTGGCTGGCTCCACCTGCTTCTCGGGTCATGAAAGTCAAGCCTACAGCTCACAGCCCACTCAGGTTTGTGACCAAGAACTGTGTTAAATCTTTCCCAGAGCTACAAAATGCTGATGCTTGCACTGTGGCAGGCATTTTTACTTAGTATTTTGTTCCTACTTATTGTTCCTATTTAATATAATGTTCCTACTAGCTGCTCAAAGGCTCACTGTCCCACAGAAACTTTTAAAGAATCCATAGTTTCTTTTTTTAAAAAGCTTCTTCAGGCCTTATGGAAATTCAAGAGCCTCATGTTGGTATGTCATTTGTAATTGGAAATTTCTCTCCTGCCTGTCAATTCCTGAATAACCACTTAGAGGCTTAATATTCATTGTAAATGTTTGGCTGGTGGCTCAGACTATTACTAGTTAGCTATTATATTTAAATTAACCCATTTCTGTTAATCTATGTATTGTCACATAGTTAAGGTATTACTAGTCTGCTGGCATCTTGTTCCTTGGGCAGCTGACTGGCTTCTCCCAGATTCGACCTTTCTCCTGTATCTTTGGTTGACTTTCCTGCCTGGCTCTATCCTGTCCTGCCATAGGCCAAAGCAGCTTTATTTATCAACCAATGAGAGCAACACACATTCACTGTGTACAGAAGGATATCTCACAGCATCCACCCCTTGATGTTGACTATGTAGGGTAAGCTAGCCAGGGCAGTACTAGAGAGCTCACCCTGTTGTTGAGAATGAAGGAGATCTGGTGGGGTGACCAACCCAGCAACCACCCAGATCCAGAGCTATGAGTTGGCCCATCCTATCATCCACCCCATCTATGATCTTCTGGAGCCCATGAAGGGACTGGTCCTGCAGACCCAAAGTTACAGGTTCTTCATGACACAGGACAACAACAGGATATTCGAGAGAAGCTCAAGTGAGAGCCTAGTATTGATGATGTAGCAAAAAACAGAGACCTCAGGCCAGACCAATGACTCAATGAAGTGAACACTTGCAAGTAACAATATGTGGACTCAAGGACTAAGTGACTCACTGTGTCATACCACAGTGTCTACAACAAGATTTTCATTTTTTCTTTCTCTTTTCTTTTAAATTTTATCTTGTTTTATCCTAGTTGGGCGGTTGTAAGTGTAGAGGGCAGATGATAAGGGTTGGAGAAATGAGTGGGATCAAGATTAATGATGTAAAATCTGAAAAGAACAAATAAAAAAAAATTGAAAAACAAACAAACAAAAATTTCAGGACTGGAGTGATGGGTCAGTTTTGACCATTTGGGATTATTCAGAGGACTTAGGTTCAGTTTCCAGCATCTACATGATGTCACATGACCATCCATAACTCAGATCTTGGGGAGTCAATGCTGTCTTATGACCCCAGTTGGCATTGAGCACACACGTTACATACACATAAATGTATACAAAGCACTCATACACTTAAAAATGAAAATTTTTTTATCAAGTCACTTTATGGATTTTCTTTTGAAAAGATATCCTAGGCTCAATGATGGAAGTGTGTTATTGGCCACTGATGAATACATTTTGATGCAAACCTTCAGATATTAATTTTTATATTTCTATTTCTTAAATTTATTTTCTTATTTTTAACATTCTAACTAAAGATTCCTGTTGTGGGATGGTCTGTATGCCAAATGTGTTGCTCTGATTGGTCAATAAATAAAACACTGATTGGTCAGTATCCAGGCAGGAAGTATAGGCGGGACTAACAGAGAGGAGAACTGAGAGAACAGGAAGGCAGAGGGAGACACTGACAGCTGCCACCAATACAAGTAACATGTGAAGATACCAGTAAGTCACGAGCCACATGACAAGGTATAGATGAATAGAAATGGGTTAATTTAAGATATAAGAACAGTTAGCAAGAAGCCTGCCACAGCCATACAGTTTGTAAGCAATATAAGTCTCTGTGTTTACTTGGTTGGGTCTGAGCGGCTGTGGAACTGGCGGGTGACAGAGATTTGTCCTGACTGTGGGCCAGGCAGGAAAACTCTAGCTGCAGATTCCCTTCCCTTCACTATTCCCAGTTCCCTCCACCTCCATTTTCCTCTACCTAAACCATTCCTACTCTGCTGTTTCTCTTCAGATACAGGTATCATCTTATGGATATCAGTCAGCCATGGTATATGAGGTTGCAGTGAGATCTGGCACTTCCTCCTCCACCAAGGTTGGATGAGGCAATCCAACAGGAGGAATGGGTCCCAAAAACAGGCAACAGAGTCAGAGACAATCCTGCTTTCACTGCTAGGAGTCCACTAAGCTACACAACTTTAACTTATGTGCAGAGGGCTTAGGTCAGTCCCGTGCAGTCTCTCTGGTTGTTGGTTCAGTCTCTGCGAGCCCCTGTGAGCCCAGGTTAGTTGGATCTCTGGGTTTTTTTGTGGTTCCCTTCACACCATTGTTCTTACAATTCTTTCTCCTCTTCTTGAGGATTGACCAAGCTCTGCCTCATGTTTGGCTGTAGGCCTCAGCATCTGTTTTCATCAGTTGCTGGGTGAAGCCTCTCTGATAACAGTCTATGAGTATATCATTAGGAATCATTTCATTGATTTTTTTTCCCATTTGTATTTGGTTCTATCCTAAGTCTTGAGAGTATTCCACTTCTGGGTCCTAGTCCTCAGTGGGGAGCTGATTCTCAGGGTATGGGTGTCCAGCTGTTCCAGTTATCAGTTGATTACTTCCACATTTCTGCAGCATCTTTACCCCAGCACATCTTGCAGGCAGAACAAGTTGTAGGTCAAAGGGTTTATGGTTGAGTTGCTGTCCCAGACCCTCTCCTGGAAGCCTTATTATAGGAGATGGCTGTTTCAGGCTCAATATCCCCCATTTTATAGGCATCTTAGCTATGGTCACTCTCATAGATTCCTGGGAATTTCTTTTGCTCTAGGTTTCTGGCTCATCCAAGTGATGCTCCCAGATTCTAGTTATCTTTCCCAGTACTCTCTCCCTCCATCCTCCCTACTTGATTCCTCCTTCCCCATCCCCATTTCTCCACCCAAGTCCTTCCATTCATCTACTGACAATTTCCATTCTATTTCCTCTTCATGGTGAGACCACACTTGAGCCACCGTTGTTACTTAACTTCTCTAGGTCTTTGGATTGTAGCATGGTTCTCTTTTATTTTACAGCTAATATTCACTTATGAGTGAGTACATACCCTGTTTGTCTTTCTCGGTGGGTTACCTCACTCAAGATGATCTTTTCTAGTTTCATCCATTTGCCAGCAAATTTCCTGATGTCATTGTTTTCAACAGCTGAGTAATATATCACATTTCTTTATCCATTTTTTTGCTGAAGGACATTAGGTTGTTTTCAGTTTCTGATTATCATGAATAAAGCTGCTATGAACATAGTTATATAGTGTTCTTGTGGTATGATGGAGTGCCTTTTGAATATGTGCTCATAAATAGTATAGCTATGTCTTGAGGTAGATCAATTTATAATTTTCTGAGAAGCCATCATATTAATTTCTAAAGTAGCTTTACAAGTTTGCACTCCCACCAGCAATGGAGGAGCATTACCTATGCTCCACATCCTTTCCAGCATAATCTGTCACTTGTTTTTTATCTTGGGCATTCTGACAGTTGTAAGATGGAATCTCAGTGTTGTTGTGATTTGCATTTCCCTGATGAACATTTCTTTAAGTGTTTTTCAGCCATTTGAGATTCCTTTGTTGAGAATTCTCTGTTTAGATCTGTATCCCATTTTAATTGTATTATTTAGTTTGTTGATATCTAATTTCTTGAGTTCTTTATATACTTTGGACATTAGCTCACTATCAGCCACAGAGTTGGTGAAAATGATTTCTCATTCTCTGGGCTGCCTTTTTGTCTAATTGATAGTGTCCCTTGCCTTACAGAAGCTTTTCACTTCCAGGAGGTCCCATTTATTAACTGTTGATCTTATGCCTGTGCAATTGGTGCTCTGTTCAGGAAGTTGTCTCTTGTGCCAATGCATTCAAGGATATCCACCACTTTCTATTCTATCATGTTCAGTGTAACTGGTTCTATGTTGAGGTCTTTGATCTACTTGGACTTAAGTTTTGTGCAGGGTAACAGTATTGATCTATTTGCATTCTTCTACATGCTGCCATCCAGTTAGACCATTTCTTTCTTAGTCCATTTGTCATTTGTATATTGGATGTCTACTGATTTTTTCTTTTTTGAGTTAATCTTGTATCCAACCACATTGCTGAAGGTGTTTATCAGCTGTAGGAGTTCCCTGGTAGAATTTTGGGGGTGGCCTATATATACTATCATATCATCTGCTAATAGCAATACTTTGACTTCTTTTCTTTTTTTTTTTGTTTTTTCGAGACAGGGTTTCTCTGTGTAGCTTTGCGCCTTTCCTGGGACTCACTTGGTAGCCCAGGCTGGCCTCGAACTCACAGAGATCCGCCTGGCTCTGCCTTCTGAGTGCTGGGATTAAAGGCGTGCGCCACCACCGCCCGGCTTGACTTCTTTTCTAATTTGTATCCAGTTGATCTCTTTAAGTTGTCCTATTGCTCTAGCTAAATATTTAAGTAATATATTGAATAAATTTGGAGAGACTGAACAGCATAGTCTTATTACTGATTTTAGTGGAATTGCTTTAAGTTTCTTTCCATTTAATTTCATGTTGGCTATTGGCTTGATGTATTTATTGCCTTTAATATATTTAGGTATATCCCTTGTATCTCTTATCTCTCCAAGTCTTTTATTGTGAAGGGGTATTGGATTTTGTCAAAAAATTTTTCAGCATCTTGTGAGATGATCATGTGGGTTTTTTCATTCAGTTTGTTTATATGATGGATTATATTGATAGATTTTTCATATGTTGTACTATCCCTACATCTCTGAGATGAAGCCCATTTGATCATAGTGAATGATCTTTTTGAAGTGCTCTTGGCTTCAGTTTGTGAGTATTTTATTGAGTATTTTTGCATGAATGTGCATGAGGGAAACTGGTCTGTAATTCTCTTTCTTCTTTGAGTCTGTTTGGTTTGGGTATCAGGGTGAATGTGGCCTCATAAAATGAAATTAGCAATGTTCCTTCTGTTTCTATTTTGTGGAATAATTTGAGGAATTATTAGTATTAGCTCTTCTTTGAAGGTCTGGTAGAATTCTGTGCTGAAGCCACCTGGGCTTTTTTTTTTTGGTTGGGAGAATTTTCATGACAGCTTCTACTTCCTTGGGTGTCATGGGTCTATTTAAACTGTTTACATGATATTGATTTACTTTGGTAGGGGAATCTATCAAGAAAGTTGTCCCCTTCTCTAATATTTTTCCAGTATTGTAGAATACAGGATTTTGAAGTATAACCTAATGATTCTTTCGATTTCTTTGGTGTCTGTTGTTATGTCCCCCTGTTTATTTCTGATTTTATTAATTTGAATATTCTCTCTCTGCCTTTTAGTTAGTTTGGAAAGGGTTTGTTTATCTTGTTGATTTTCTCAAAGAATCAATTCTTTGTTTCCTTGATTCTTTGTATTGTTCTCTTTGTCTCTATTTTATTTATTTCAGTTTGATTATTTCTTGATGTCTTCTCCACTTGTGTGAATCTGTTTCTTTTTGTTCTAGAGATTTCAGGTGTGCTATTAAGTCTCTGGTATGAGAATTCTTTAATTTATTTATACAGGCACTTAGTGCTATTAACTTTCCTCTTAGCACAGCTTTCATTGTGTCCCATAAGTTTGGGTATGTTGTTCATTTATTTTCATTGTATTCTAGGAAGTCTTTAATTTCTTCCCTTACCCATTGGTAATTCAGTAGAGAGTTGTTCAGTTTCCATGAGTTTATAGGCTTTCTGTTGTTCCTGCTGTTGTTGAAATCCAATTTAATCCACGGTGGCCTGATAGGATTCAGGGGGTTAATTCAATTTTTTTTATATCTCTTGAGACTTGCTTTGTGACCAAATATGTGATCAGTTTTAGAGAAGGTTCCATGAGGTACTGAGAAAAAGATATATTCTTCTGTTTTTGGGTGAAATGTTCTGTAGATATCTATTAGGTCCATTTGATTTGTAAAGTCTGTTATTTCCATCATTTCTTTGTTTAGTTTTTGTCTGGACAACCTATCCATTAGCAAAAGTGGGGTGTTGAAGTCTCCCACTACTAATGTGCTGTGTTTGATGTGTGTGTGTGTGTGTGTGTGTGTGTGTGTGTGTGTGTGTGTGTGTGTTGCTTTAGTAATTTTTTCCCAAATGTGGGTGCCTTTGCATTTCAGGTATCGATGATCAGAATTGAGATGTCATCCTAGTGGGTTTTAATGAGTATGAAGTGTCCTTTTCCATCTCTTTGATTAATTTTAGTTTGAAGTCTATTTTGTTAGATATTAGGATAGCTACACCAGCTTGCTTCCTAGGTCCATTTGATTGGAATCTTTTCCCAACCATTTACTGAGATTCTTCTACTTCTTTTCCTATTATTCTTAGCCTTGGTCTTTTCATAGTGTCCCAGATTTCCTGGATGTTTTGTGTTTGAAGTTTTTGAATTTAACATTTTCTTTGACCCATGAATCTATTTCTTCTATTGTATCTTCAACGCATGAGATTCTGTCTTCCGTCTCTCATATTCTTTTGGTGATGCTTGAGTCTGTAGTTTCTGTTTGATTTTCCATTTCCTGAATTCCCTCAATTTCTGTTCTGTTTATTGATTCTATTTCCATTTCCATGTCATGAATATTTTTCTTCACCTGTTTGTATTTTTTTTTCTTTTTAGCATTCTTTAAGGGATTTATTGATTCCCTCTACTTTTTTTGATTTCTTTATGGGAGATTTTTTCTTTTTTCTTTAAGGACCTCTATCATCTTCATAAAGTTGTTTTGTAAGGTAGTTTTCTTGTGCTTTGGCTACATTGGATGTTCGGGTCTTTCTGTCATAGGATAGCTGGGCTCTGGTGGTGCCATATTGCCTTGGTTGTTTTGATTATATTCTTATACTAGCATTTAGATATCTGGGATTGGGATGATTAGGTCAAGGTTGGTCCTAATATCTGAGTTTGTCTTTGTTGGATGGGTGTTTTGTTCCTTGGTTTCTGTTTTTTCTTTGGTTTTCTAGTTGTTGTGGCCTGGATTTCTGGCAACTGGCATGATCTCTGTTCTAGTTGGGGGTCCCTATCCAAAGTTGGCTTTCTGGTGGTTGGGTTGGTCTTTGGTACAATGGGAATCTCTGTTCTTCTTATTTTTTTTTAGTTACATTTTTATAACTTATTTATTTATTTATTTATTTGTGTGTGTACATTGGTGTTTTGCCTGCATGTGTCTGTGAGAGGGTGTCAGATCCCCTGGAACAGGATTATAGACAGTTGTCAGCTGCCATGTGGGTGCTGGGTTGGGTCCTCTGGAAGAGCAGAGTTCTTAACCGCTGAGCCACATCTCCAGTCCCTTAGTCTCTGCTCTTCTGACTGATGTGGACTGCACCTGTTATGCCTAGTGTGACTTGCACCTGAGCAGCTGGAGACTGATCAAGCTGGTGTGGCTCATGCCCATCCTGACTGAAGTGGTTTGTGCTGGTTTGGCCTGCTCCTGAGTGGCAAAAGTCCACCAGGGTTGGGTGCATGGCCCAGTAGTGGGGCCAGAAAGAAGCTGGGATGGCATGGGCCTGGGGAAGGGATGTGGGCAACAGAATCTAGGGACAATTTTTGTATTTCTAAACAAACATATTCTAATATGATGGGTTAATGAGTACTTACAGAATTAATTAGCAAATATTTTCACTAAGAAAGTTTGATTACTTTTGCTAGAGTTGACAAATCCTTCAATGATGATAAGACAAAGAACTTTAACAAGAGATTCATAGGAAATAATTACAATATTAGTCATTCACATTCACTCATTCAATGAAACTTCATAGAATAGTTGCATACAAAATTTTGTAATAGGGACATAGAAATAAATTATATTTATCTCTGAAAGTTCTTAGGTTAGAGTACTTATGTTTACAGTTTTATTGAAGTATAATTTTCATATTCTCCAATGGCAATTATTTGTGAATGCATGAGCGCGTGCGCGCGTGTGTGCATATACTACTTGTGTGGGATTCCATATGGAGACTGGAAGAGGTCTTTGGAAACCCTGGAACTGAAGTTCCAAGTAGTTTTGAACCACCTGATTTGGGTGCTAGGAACAGAAATCCTGGTCCTCTGGAAGAACAACTTTTTAAATTTTCTTATGATTCTAGTTAGTAATTTAAATAGTCTTATATACTATATGCTTGAATAATGAGTGATTATGTCAAATCTATAGTAACATCTCAAAGGCATAGAGGCATGATATAAATGACATACATCAGTCCTTCATCCTGTGTTAACATCCCTTTAGACCGGGTCAATGAAATCATGTGAAGAAAATGTTTTCATGCATCTATTTTTCTTAGTACATTCTTTTGTGTCCTATGATATATATGTATCTTATCTTACAAAAGTGTTAATATCAAGTAGTTACTAAAGTTAGAAATTATCTGAGAAAAAAAACTATTTCAAGAACTGCTCTTGGTCCATTATGTTTATTTGTGAAATCTGGCATGAATCTTCACAGTTGAATATTTTCATTCATAGGGACAGATAAAAATTACTGAACTGAAGTCAAGTCTACATTGACTTCAATCACTACCCTTCCAAAACATTCTGGTACCCAGAACCTATTTATAATAAATACACTATACAGTATAAAAAGCAAATAGCAGCAAGAGGTAGCTTATGAATAGGTAGCAAAAATAACTGTTCTTAGAGAAATCAGAAATGATTGCAGTGTCCAAGGGAGGCTTCAAGAAAAAAATAATTCAAGAAGTGTTTAAATTATAGGTAAGTGATTAGAAAGTCAGGAAAATACAAGCAGGAATGATGGTGAACTGTTTGGGACATTATAAGTGCCACTTTAATGAAAAGTTTGAAAACTGTGAATGTATTGGTAAACAGTTTGCATGGCAGACTTCAGCAAAATGGAGCTGAAGACAGCTGTTAAATGGACAATTGATAGAGTGCTCGAGGACCAATGAGTTTCTGTGACTGAAGAAACAGAAAACAGTCAGCCAGAAGACTCTTGAAACACTCTACACATGGGTAATGAGAACTGACTGAGCATAAATGAGGAAAAGAGGAAAAGGCATCTGAAACAGTGCAAGATACTTACAGATGCGAAGTGGATTGAAGGAATGGGATGTGGTCCAGAATCTAATTCATCCAATGAGGCTACTTCCTCTAAAGGAATATGAAATTCTCTTTTCTCTCTAATTGGTTGTGATATCCTTCTAGTTGCTTCCTAGTGAGGCAGGAAAGCTGCTAAATTTCAACCTCCTGAATAAGCAGTCCTAAATTTAGCCCAGTTACTGGAGCATGTGATGGAGTGGGATTAGGAGTGTAGACAAAGTTACCTCAAAATGATGCCCTGTGATGTTGACTTGACAGCGAGACTTCTTTTAACTGAAGATAGAGTGAAGTGGAGTGGTCAGACTTGATATTATATTAGCTATTTTTAAGCCAAATGAATATGCATCAGAACTGCCAACATATTGCCCCAAATCTATGCTATCATATGGATTTTACTGCTAAAGAGGATGAGAATAAAGAAAAATATGATTATATTTTTTCTTTTCTATTGACAGTTACTTAGGTGTTCTTAACTGATATCTGTTAGGAAGGCTTGCTGCTGGAAAACAGAGGTCCCTCTTGTTTAAGTAGTAAGTGGGGATACAGTTGCATTTTCCCTTTTAGTGTACCATGATGTTCTCATAGTCATCACCATGTGATTTTAACATCCTATACAAACATACAAACATCCTATAGAAGCTCTTCATACTAATAGCAAGCCTAAGAAAAAAGTGGTACAGATATTCCCATGCCTATTCTTCAGCATCTTCACATTGCACTGGGTCCCAGTTATAAACATTGAATGATTCATGAAATGAATGGGAAGAATAGTCTTCATGTCCTGGCTGTCAATCACTTGTCTAAGCGCTATCCATTGACTATTATTTGGCATGTTCACATAGAAAGGAACTATAGAATCAGGCTTTGCCACAGCCTGATTTTAATATGATCTCTTGTGAGTCACATACTCATTAAAATATGAAATGCATGCTCTTCATTTACTTTGATCCTCATAATTTCAGCCTATACAGTCTACATATACTCAGTGACATGTGTAACCTCTTCTTTCTCTCTCTTCTGAGTCATTCGATCTCCTTCTTGAGGCAATGTAGACACTTGTGACAGATTGATAACACCATTGCATGTGTAAATCCATACTACCAAGGAACGTGCATTAATTGCTTTTCTTTGAACTCTAAGAGATAGCTCAAATCACTATGACAAGAGAGAATAAGGCATGTTATACAGGATTTTCAAAAAAATGTTTGCAAATCGAAACTTTCAGTGTATCACAGTGTTATGACTGACAAAATTTAAAGTTTTGTTTGTCATAACTGCTACTTTCAGTAGAGTTCCTCAGAAATGTTTCTCAAAGGTGAGATATTTAATCAAAAATGTTCATGGAGCATTTTTTATTCTTATGAGACTAGACAGATATCGATTCTGACTACATTAAGCCTCTGTTCACTCCTGGAGGAAAAATACTTAAGCATTGCTTGTGACATCACATTAACAATGAATAATTCAACTGAGTTCGATGTAAAAAAGATATTTAATTTGAAACTTTTGCCACATCATATAGAAATATGTGTCAAGGAATTCATTTTCAAGCATCGTTGTCTCTGCATCAGGAACCAGCGGAATGAGAAGGCTCTGCAGAAGGCAATGCCACATGGCATACACTTAACTGTACAGAGCAGTGACACACATCTCCCTCCGTATTCTGCTGGAATGTTCGCAGCTTACTGAAGATGACACGGAGAATCAGTTTTTAAAGAACTGTTAGGTCATAGAATAGCCTGTAGAACCAGAATCCAAATTATAATAACTCGCATTTCAAAAGCGGCTGCTGGTAATTTGACCAGTTTATTTTTCTTTGGCATTAGCAGAGGCTCTGCTGAGGCAGAGTAAATGTCATAAAATGCTTTGTTTTCCAGCAGCAGCCATTGGCAAATAATTGGCATCTGTTTTCTGTTGTCTCGCTGCAGTTATGTTTTCTGAAACAGAAGTTTCCATTCCTCATCTAATAACTTGTTGATTTAAGACTCTGAAGGGATCAGAAAAGGGGGGCTGGGCAGAAGGAAGAAAAGAAAGCCTTCAAAACATTCAGACTTCAGCAACCTGGATGGATTGTCTGTGCATTCCATCATAGGCTATTTGCACTCATTGGCATTTCCAAAAGTAAACTGGACAAGAAGTAAGGAAATCTTTCCTTTTCTTTCTCCTTCTTCTTCTTTTCTTCTTGTTAATGAAACCTAAAACAACAGCTTGCCTGATGCGAAGACGGAGAGATGAAAGTTCTTTTTGCAAACGGCTTTGTTCACCTACTTTTTGAGAAGAGACTCATGTGTTCGCTGTTACAGACAAAGGAGGTACAAACCTCCAGTGTGGAAACTGGGTTTTCCCTGAATTCAAACACTTTCAAAAGCTCAGATAAGTAGAGGATGTGATTATTTGTAGAGCAGGAAAGGCACTTACCACTGCAACTGTAGGAGCCTCTCTGTTTTAATGTTTAAGAGCAGATAAAATGCCACTTTCCCTGACTTCAGGCATTCTTCTGGCTGAGGACTAGGACATTAATAGTCATTAACACTCTTTCAAATGTATTGCCAGAGTGGTAATGAAATCAACACCTTCTAATTTTTCTACTGAAGCTCTGCCAACACGCATTTGGTCTTGTCACTACATAGGGATGTGCTGTGCTATGTGCCTGCTACTTAAGATATCAACATAAACACTGAATAAAAACATAAATCTTTTATGATGTTGAGACATGTTGCCATTTTATTGTAAATCAACATAGATCAATTATTCAAACCTATCTCATCGTTTGCTAGATGAAGGGCAGGCAGGCAGGCCAGTGTAGTGTCAACTTCTAGGCTGAGGTGACTGTTTCTTTCTTTCTTTCAAACAAATCATTAGCTGAAAAGTTATTAGAATTTGGGTCGGTGCCATGATCCTACCATTTGTCATTTAGGGAAATGTCCGCAGTACTCAGCACAGCAAATACTGTTGGTTTCTTTAAAAACTATACCTGTTCTAATTATAGGTGTTTATCGTCTACAAGATTAACTTGGAAATGCATCGATAGTATTTGCCTATGCTGCCCCTACATGAAGACTTTTATAATGGAACAATATTTTGAAATCAGTAATATTTACCAGAAAGAGAAATACTGAGAGGAGGAAGTTAGGGAAAAAAGGAAAGGGAAGGAAGGAGACAAGGAGAGGAAGAAGTAGGGAGAAAGTTTTCCTTGTTAGTCTGATTCATTTGGTATTTTCTTTATTTTCTTCTTTTTTCCCCCCCATCACTTCCCATCATTATTGAAACATATTAATAGGTTAGAAAAGAAACAAATTAGAAAGGGGATGCAGACCCTGTGACCATCCTTCCCCACCTGCTCTTAGCTGCTTCCCCGGTCACTAAGCTGAGTTATCCCTGGCCTGCTTATTCTTGTTTCTTCTCGCCCAGATGCACAGGTGCTGGAGATTTACCATTTTTGTCACAGCATATTTCTATGAGGCTCAATGTAGTTGTGCTGTCTTTAGAAGGGAAGAAGGTGTGCTTGTTTCTAATCATTATGTTTTCCAGTATTGGTCATTATAGCTTCTAAGGGCATTAATGCTTTCTCACAGAGAGTATAAATATAAAAGACAGAGGGGCATAACAACATTTACCCTTATTGATTACTTGTTACAGCCATCACCTGTGAGGTTTCCCAGAGCTCCTAGGTTGTTGATTCATAGGCCAGCATGATAGAACATCCTCACAGACCTATGTTGTATTCGTTTGGCCAGAGAAGCTTTTATTTAGAACATTTTTGTTTGTTTGTTTTTAAGCAGTATGATAGATACGTGCATATTAGGTGTACTGGGATTAACAGAGGGTACTTGCTTTCCTGTGGAATCTACAATTCATAAAACAGGAAGGAAATAACTTTATATTCAATAAACCTTAATATTTTGAACTAAGTGATAATACAGAATTATAGGAGCAGTAAGACAGGGATAAGAGGCTTCATTTAGCCTCAGAGCACCTGATTCTTCTGCTACTCCTATACACAGATAAATGATTATTTAGACAGAAGGAATGCTGATAGAAAGCAATTAGCTTTGGGATGGGAAGAAAACTGGTGAAGTGAAAGCTAGAACATGCTTTTTTGAGGAAGCCCTCCAGCAGCCTTCTATGTAGAGAAACTGGTAAAGATCTCAAATCCCCTGCTTGCTGTACTTTGAAAATGTAAACTCAGATTCTCCTTCCTGAAGTCTGCACCAGAAACAGGAAAATGGAAGCTAAGAATTTTTCTGGATGCTTCTCCACAGTGGAGATGGGATCCAATACCCACTCCACGTCCTTACTCAAAAGTTTGCGGTCACTTTCATATATTGGATATTGCTAGAATTAATTAGTACTGAAACCAAGAGTGATTGAATTTTAAAAATTATATTTAGAATCTATACTAAAATGAGCAAATGCTTTTCTCAGGGCCACACAAATAACCACAAAATGAATAGCTAATACCATGACATTGCAATGATATTTCAATATCTTAAAAAATTTTCATAATTAAAAATATTCAAAGTTTATGTCTTCTCAAAGTAATATTGCTCTATCTCTTTTCCCATTTTTGTAAAGGTCTCAGATTTTTAATAACACAACTTCTTATGCTAAAATACTTTCCATCTATATGCTAACCCCAGACAAAGACTTTCTCTCAGTCTCAATTCCCACTTACTCTGCATGAAGATGATACAGGGTGCTTGATTTTGATAACTAGATAAGTGGGTAACACTGAGTAAATACTTTGGCAAAATACCTTTGAGACTTGGCAGCATACATAATCAAACAGTAAATGCAGACAAAAGAAACAAATTCACTGTATTTTGAATTTTTTAAAAACTGTTTCTTTGTTAGATAAAGTGCATCTGATCTTATGGGACCTACAGACAATCCCCCAACTCTACTCACTCTTGGAGTCTAGCATGCTCCCTCTTTCTTGCACTTCTGTTTTTCTAACCGCCAAAGTCAAGAAATTTGAAAGAATATCGGTGTTCTCTACCACACTTACAGGATATCTATGGAAACACAGGAAGGAGAAGTCTGTAATCTGACACACCCAGTCAGTATTGCTGTATAAATGAGAAGCTAAGGATTGGCATAAAGATAGTCTTTCCTCGGGATATTTTTTGGATGAAAGGAGCATAATGTAAAGCGAACTTTAATGCCAATCAGCACTGTGCAGAGGAGCACATATCTATGACATCATATCCAATCACTATGACATCAGTCCATGCAACTTTTTAAAAAACATTGCTTTATGGGCTTATTTAAAAATTCTTTATTATCAAAAACTGTACTTTAACTTCATAATCATGTTTCTCTTAGAAATTTGGTTGGTCATATTAGAGGGAAAACATTAATTTTAAGGATATATTTAGAAAACATACTTGAATTTTTTTCCTTTTTAGTGTTTTTTCTCTGAAAGTATTAAATGTCAATACTTGTGAAAAACACACCCCTCACACATCTGAAACTGATAATATATTTACAGATAGTAAATACACAGTAGCTAGTTTTTAATATAATGCAACTACCACGATTACCCTGGTACATGTTTCTTTGAGGGTTTTATAATTGAGACTATAGACATCTCAGAAATTCTCAAGGCTTCCAGGATTATACAGCTAGTTATCAAAGATCCAAAGTAAAACATGGCATTACTGAGTTCCTTCTATTGCTATTTCTGGATATAGCTCAGCTCTGTCTTCAAATAACCATTTTAAGCTACCTTAACACTTGCCTCTTTAAAGATTTTGAGTGAAATTCTCTTACACAGTCATTCATATCACAATAAAAACACAAGTAGGCTTAGGAAGTTACCCAGAGAAATATGTAGTGCAAACCAATCAACTGTATTTGATGCCCCCCACTTTAATATTTGCCAAATTTTAGAATCATCTAATTTTGAAGATCCCAAATCTTTAAGATGAATATCTTTATTTAGTTTTGAATTTTGGTATTTAGTTATCATTTTTCATAAAATCTAAGCAGATACATCATTCTGTGAATTCTAAATAAAACTCAAAGTATAATGGAAGTGAAGCATGGTATAGGAAACCCTGGGGAGATTTGTTAATTTTTGTTCCAAAAACAAAATGAAAAATTTCACACTATGAATAACTATTAATTTTGTAAGACTTAATTAGTAAAGTGCTTGTTGCATAAGCCTGAGGATCTCAGGATTCCCAGCACTCCTGGAAAATGTCTGACATGGTACTGGTTGCCAATAGACCCAGAGCCAGGGACGCAGAAGTAGGGGGATCCTGGAGCTCACTGGACAGCCAGCCTAGGTGAATCAGCTAGCTTTAGTCTCAGAGAGAGGCTCTGTTGCTAAAATAATGGAAAAGGTGATTAAGAAAGATAAAGTTGACCAATAGTTTCCACATGAACCCCAGTACACACACACACACACACACACACACACACACACACACACACACACACACACACATGCACACACCCCACATGCAAACACACATACATGAACACAAACCCAAATTCCAAATTAAAAATATATAGGGCCAGATATTCTATTAATTTCTAAATGCTCTTTAATAATCTCATTTAAGCAAGTGCAACGGTTAAGTCAGAAACTAGAAGAAAGTGTTTGTCACATGTAAATCTGAGAAAAGACTTATCTAGAACATATTAAAGAATAGCCCCAGTAACAGTAATAAATACTCAAAGAAAGTAGACTTGAAGAAAAGACATCAGAAAGTCCACCAAGCATGCTGAAAGTGCTCAATAATGCCAGTGAAAATGCCAAGGAAATGAAAATTAAGACACATTTTGTAAAATACTCATGACCCTTTATTTTCTTGAAAATTTTGTAAATATGCCAAGAAACTGTTATGTCTACTGAGAACACATCATAATACAAGTCCCTACTTTAAAAAAATGATGTGATTGTGTATTATATAAGGAATAAATTCTAAAACCTTTGGTAAAGTGTTGTTGAGTTTTTTATCAGGGTTTAAGTAGATTCAATGCATTTTAGGAAGATCTCTGTTGTTCAACATGTAGAGGACAGTGGAGTGGTTGTAATGCAGAGCACGTCTCCAAACATAGGTTACAACCCTGCTGGGAAGTAGCAGGTAGAGTTGGGAGAAAAGAAGAAAGATTTGATTACTGTTTCTCATGTAGCTTGCATGAACCTCAAATGCTTCAAATGAAAAAAAAAAAAGGATGCACATGTAACAAAGATGCCTTGGGACTAGAATGACAGTGTGCAAGTCTCAAACTTTCCAAAAAGACCCAGAATTCTTCTTGAT
The DNA here is from genome assembly GCF_049852395.1 of Peromyscus maniculatus bairdii. Taxonomy (NCBI): domain Eukaryota; kingdom Metazoa; phylum Chordata; class Mammalia; order Rodentia; family Cricetidae; genus Peromyscus; species Peromyscus maniculatus. The sequence continues at coordinate 31,091,982 of NC_134865.1, forward strand.
CTCTCCATTTCAAAATCTTTCATTAGAGAGGTTACATAACAGTAAATAGTTTTTAATATTTTCTTTAAGTGTGATTGTTTAGCATTTCTTTCAGCTTAATGTGGTTCTTTAATACTTCACAAAATTTCAAGATTTATGAAACTGAAGTTTCACACTTTGCTCCTTAATAACTAAAACAGTCTCCATGCTCTTGAGACTGAAAGTTTTCATCTACCACACTTTACCAGAATTCTTTAATTGCTTTGAGACCTGTTTATTTAATGCTCCCTCTATACTACACTGTTGCAGGCACTTTGGATATATTACATAAAAATAGTGTGTGATTATTTTCCATCATGGTGCTTTTATTATAGAGGAAGACATAGTCAATAAACAACAAGCATAATAACCATATAAGTTATAATGCATTGCATGGAAAAGGGAGATTTGTATGTACTTGACTTTACAGGAAGATACCATTAGGTTTGTATAGTATTAAGCAGGAGACCGCAGTTAGAACATTACTGGTACAAATATCAGAAAGTTATCTGAAAGTTGGAATGGCCATCCAAGGGAAAAGGGTTACAGATAGAATGAGTAACTACTGTTTGGTAGTTTGAATGTAAATGGCCCCCATAAACTCAGGGAATGGCTCTATTAGAAGGTGTGGCCTTGTTGGAGGAAGTGTGTTACAGTTCACTTCCTGTTGCTTGTGGATGAAGATGTAGAACTCTCAGCTTCTTCCCCAGCACCCTGTCTGCCTGCAGGTCCTCATGCTCTCTGCCAAGGTGATAATGGACTAAACATCTGAAACTGTAAGCCAGCCTCAATGCATGTTTTACTTTATTCAAGTTGCCCTGGTCATGGTGTCTCTTCACAGGCATAGAAACCCTAAGACACAGTGTAAAAACCGTGGAGTAGTAATGTTAGGTGTGCCAGAGCTCTAACAAAGAAGTCAGGACTCCTAAGAGAGTCAATCAGATGACAATATAAGAATGCCTGCCCACAGGGCAATATAACTGCTTCTTCTTATAGACTAGTCTAGAAAGTTTTACAATAGAAAATATAAAGGTACCCTTTGTTTTCGGTTATCCTTCATTTACTTTTATTATAGCCTGTTTGCTTAATTTACAGCAAGCACAAATAATCTGGGTCTTGTTTTGATATAAACATTGACGTTTTAAAGGTTGTATACAATATTTGTTAAAAAGAACATATACAAATATTGTTTTAGAAGTTTCTACAAGAAAGAAAAAACAAAATTTAAACCCAAATTTTCTCTTTGCTCTAAATGCAAACTATTGCTACTATTCTAGTAGATTTTTTGTTATTTAATTTATACATCTGTGAAATTCTAAAAAACAATTAAGGAAATGTGCATATAAGCGATTGCACAGAACAAGAACTATAACTACAAACAGTAAAGAAGCAAAGGCTAACAATACTATTAAATATACAAAGTTTCTAGAATTAATCCTCCAAACACATTCCCCAAACAGTTTTTAAAACCATGTTTGCTCTCTATAAACAAAGCTTATATTTCTAAAATCAACATTGGAATGAAAAATAAAGGTAATTCTCTAGAAGGATCATCCTCCACGGTATCCTCATTCATACCTGTAATCAAGCTGTCTGAGATTTTAAAAATGCTGGCTTTTTATTTTGAGATGACATTAGGCATTTCAAGTCACTTTATTGCCTGCAAAATGATTTTGAAGAGAAATGCTGAAAATAATAATTATTTAAGGATATCACTTCCTTACTTTTAGTCATGTCCTACATTATCAAAACTAAGTAATGGGCATTTTGCTTAAAACTAAACTTTTCCTGGAAATTCAGGACCCCACAGTCATCTTTCAACTTTTCTCAAAGCCTCCCTCAGAGAGGGAGCAGGCATATTTTGATACAAACGCACATGCCCAGTGCTATTAGCTTCAAAGTTCAGTTTGGTTTACACTATGCATATACACAAACAGAACATGTTTTTCAATAGTTTACTTACTTCTAACAACTAAAAAACCAAAGAAACAAACAAAGGAACAAACAAAGACAACAAACAAAACCCCTAAATAACAGTAATTAATAATAGTTAAATTTAAAGGAATTATGTTAAGAACAGTCTTTTCCCCTTAAAGTGATTCCTGCCATTGTTGACATGCTCAAAATTTAAGGGGTGTTGTTTTCCTTTGGTGTTTTAATGTTCTGAATCTTATAAACCAGAGGGAGGAGGGGGAAGCAGTGAAGGGACAGGGAGGAGGGGGAAGTAGTGAAGGCTTCATGTTTCAGTTGAAGACTCAATCTCTTAGAAAATGCTATTTCTCAAAGTTGGCATCATTCCCTAGACAGTGGAGCTAACAAAAGAATTACTTCACCTTGCATCATAAATAATCATCATGGGCTCGGATATCTTGACAAGATGTAATGGTTCACACTGAACTTAAATGTGTCTGAGTAGTCAGTATTGAAATGTGCCTACAAATTCACTTTTTAATCATTCTATCTTATTGGCAAGTTGCATTACTAGGCTAACTGGTCTACCAAATATGGATATGAATATTTATTTTTAATAAGACAAAGTTGCAAATTATGGTCAACCAACATCATTTCACTAAATACTTCAAGCATAAAAAAATGAGAATCTTTACAAAAATATACAGAGACAACACAGATTGGTAGTGGCCCGTAACATTAAATAAACTAAACTCTAATATAAAATTTATTTTTTAAATTTTTTATTTAATCTTCTCTCATAGAATACATCCCAAACACAGCTTCCCCTCCCTTTAATCTTCCCAGTCCCCCACTGCACCTCTACTCTTCTCCAGATCTGCCAGCCCCATCTTTCCAAAGAAAAGAATAGGCCTCCCAGGGACATCAATGGAATATTACATAAGATACAGTAAGACCAGACATTAACCCTCACATCAAGGTTGGGTGAGGCATCCCAGTAGGAGGAAAAGGGTCCCTAAAGCAGACAAAGTAGTTAGAGACACTCCCCCTCCCATTGTCAAGAGTCCACAAAAACACCAAGCCAACTACCATAACATGCTGAGGACGTAGTGCTGACCCATGCAGGCTCTGTGATTGCTGCTTCAGTCTCTGTGAGTCCCCATGAGCCTTGCTTAGTTGATTCTGTGAGCCTTGCTCTTCCAGTTTCCTCAACCCTCCTGGCTTCCACAATTCATTCTCCCCCTCTTCTGTGGGGTTCCCTGACCTCAAAGGGAAAGGAACTAATGGAGACCTCCAACCTGGGCTCTTTCTCCACGTAATGTTTGGCTGTGGGTCTGGGCATCTATTCTTATTAACTTTCAAAGGCAACTTCTCTGATGACTCCTGGTCTAGGCATTGGTCTGTGAGTATATCTGAACATTATTAGAAATCATTTATATATACCCTTTGTCTTTGGATTACCCAACCTTGGTTTCCTGGTCATCCAGGCTATATCAGGCATAGACTCTAATGGCATGGATGTCATATTAGATCAATTATTGGTTATCCACTCCTATGAGTTCTTTACCACCATTACCCTAGCATATCTTGCAGGCAGGACACATTGTAGGTCAAAGGTTTTGTGGCCTGGTTCCTGGCCCAGTCCCACCACTGGAAGTCTTACCTGGTTCTACAAGATGGACAGTTTAGGCTCCTTATTTTCCATTATTAGGAGTCTTCTCTAGGATCACTGTCATAGATTCCAGGGAGTTTCCACTGTACTAGTTCTCCATATTTCCCTCCCCCTTCCCCCCATAGTGTCCTCCAATTCCAGTCATCTATCCTCTGACTCTATCCTTACATCCCTTACGCTATCTGATCTCTCTCTAGGGTGGTATAGTTGGGCCTTGAGGGAGGTCAAGTGTCAATTTTCTGAGGAACTGTCATATTGATTTCAATAGTAGCTGTACAAGTTTACACTCCTATTAGCAAACGGAGGAGTGTTCCCTTTGCACCACATCCTGGCCACCATGAGCTGTCACTTGTGTTTTTTATCTTAGCCATTCAAACAGGTGTAAGATGGAATCTGAAATTAGTTTTGATTTGCTGCTGGTTAAGGATATTGACCATTTCTTTAAGTGTTTCTCAGTCATTTGAGGTTCCTCTATTGTGAAATCACTATTTAAATTTGTAGCTCATTTTTTTTTTGTTTTTTTTGTTTTTTGAGACAGGGTTTCTCTGTGTAGCTTTGTTTCTTTCCTGGAACTCACTCTGTAGCCCAGGCTGGCCTCGAACTCACAAAGATCCACCTGCCTCTGCCTCCCGAGTGCTGGGATTAAAGGCGTGCACCACCACCGCCCGGCTGTAGCTCATTTTTTAATTGGATAATTTGGTTTGTTGATTTCTAGTTCCATGAGTTCTTTATATATTTTGTATATAGATTGGATGTGGATTTGGTGTAGATCTTTTCTCATTATGTGGGCTGCCATTTTGTTTTGTTGATAGTGTCTTTTGCCTTATAGAAGCTCTTCAGTTTTATGAGGCCCCATTTATTAATTATTATTTTTAGTACCTACTATATTGATTTCCTGAACAGAAAGTTGTCTCTGTGCTGATATACTCAAGGCTGTTTCCACTTTTTCTTCTATCATGTTCAGTGTATCTGGTTTAATGTTGAGGTCTTTGATCCATTTGGACCTGAGTTTTGTGCAAGCCAATAGATATGGGTCTATTTGCATTTTTCTTCATGCAGATATCTAGTTAGAATAGCACCCATAGTTGAAGTTTTTTTTCCCATTGTATATTTCTTGCTTCTTTATGAAAAATCAGTTATCCATAAGTTAGTGGACTTATGCCTGGGTCTTCAATTTGATTTCACTGATCATATATGTTGGGGTTTTTATTACTATAGCTCTATAGTACAGCTTGAAATCAGGATCGGTGATACTTCCAGGTGTCTATTATTTTTCAGAATTGTTTTAGCTATGATGAATTTTGTTTTTCCATGTGAAGTTGAGAATTATCCTTTCAAAGACTGTAAAGAATTGTGTTGGGATTTTGATAGAAATTACATTGAGTTTGCTGATTGCTTTTAGTAGGAAGACCATTTTTTTTTATGTCAACACTAAAGATCCATGAGCATGGGAGATCTTTCCATCTTCTGATATATTCTTGAATTACTTTCTTCATATCTTTCAAGTTTTTGTCATAAAGTCTTTCACTTGCTTGGTTAGAGTTACTCAAAGATATTTTATATTATTTGTGGCTCTTCTGAAGGGTGTTGTTTCTTTCTCAGTCCATTTGTTATTTGTATATTGGAGAGCTACTGTTGTCCTGTAGGTTTGAGGCTTTCCCCTGCTGAGTTTGGTATGTTTGTTGGTGTTCTCCCATCAAGGCAACTTGTCCTTCTAGTTGATGGAGGCCACTGCAGAAAACCAAAATCAATCAAAATTCAGAGTTGTGGATACTAGTGCCAATGAATATACCTACAAAACACTCCAGCACCTAAGGCTCAGGTGTAGATGATATTCTGAACAGTTTTATTAAATAAGAAACACAGAGCCAAATGCAGAGTTAAAAGCCCAGAGGTCAGAGAACAGCAGCCAGGAGCTAAGACCAAAACCTCCTTACCCCTCACTGTCACTGTTGTCCTTCCCGTCAGAAAGAGACCTACTTCCTGTGTGTCTGTCTTTTTACTGACTTTCTGTTCTGCCTTCTCATTGGTTGTAAACCCAACCACATGACCTCCTGGTCACTGCCTGTCTGTACAGACCTCCAGGTCTCTATGGTTGGTATTGAGAGAAAAGGCATGTGTCTGGATGCTGGCTGTGTCCTTAAACACACAGAGATCTGCCAGTCATGTGATCGGGATTAAGGGTGTGTGCTACCACTAGCAGACTTCTGCTAAATGGCTTGCTATTAGCTCTGACCTCCTGGAAACTTTATCTATTAATATACAAATAAAATCACATTTCAGCACAAATAAAATATCACCATACTCAGGGAACATTGTGAAAGAGGACATGGAAAGATTGTAAGAACCAGAAAATCAGTTAGTTTGCTGGGAGATTATGCCTCCTAGTAACATCAGAAGCTACGCCTATAAAATTCCACCAATACACATTGTTCTTATGTTACATGATACAGTTGGCAAAATTCATTATCCTTCTTTGTGTCCTACTTTCTCCTTTATTTTCAATGCGACATGTATGATTATTCTATTTAATAATTCTGTACTTGAATGAATCTTCAATATTTTCTCTGGCACATTTTATAAGGCTTCTAAGAACTCACAGAAAATTATTGAGAACTTAAATAAGTCCACCAGACTTATATTTGCTATTGCTTTAAGGACAAAGTAGCTATTGGCCTGATATTTCTATTTTTAAGTCAGGTTTTTTGTTGTTGTTTTGTTTCCTTGCCTTCTCAAGTACCATGAGTCTAGCAGAGTTTTACAAAGACTAGTGGCTTTCAGTTAGTTACCAAATAAGATGCACATCTGGGTTTTAAAGTCAATGGTGTTTTAGTTTGAGGAAACAGGAAGAAAAACCAGAGAAAAGATATAATATGAAACTTTTTTCTCTCTCAACTTGATTATTTGTGAGAATTAAATTAAAATTTCAAGGTTTATATTTAATTGAAAAAAAGCCCTGTCAGTTTGCCTGTTGCTACTAGGGAGATGTAATGACAGCAGCACACATGGGCTTGATACCTCAGTGCATAATCAATTTCCTCTTATAGTCAATACATAAAATAATGGATAAAGTAAATATACCTTTCATCCAAGGTCCTATCTGGCTCCGAGTCCTGTAAATTTATGCCTCAGGGTTGACCATGTCTATCTTTGCTCATGAGTTTCCCAGGAGCTCCTTAATTTGAACTCCTTCCTCTGTGGAAAACTGCTGTTTCTTCTCAAGTCCCTGCCATTTCCAGTGAGGGTCACTGTATTTATTCAGTGCCAATAAGTAAGTAATAAATTCTTACATGTTGGATAGGATCTTCACTATTGTTTTACAAATTAACTAACTGAAACTAAATGGTGATAATGTGTTATTATAGTTAAGGTTAATAACATACTCATTACCTCCAGAGGATACAATAGCAGACACATTATTTTAAAGGACTATTTTGTTGAACTAACATAAAATGAGAAGAATGCCTTTGTGCATTTTGAATGAGTATTGGCATGAGACTTAGAGCCATGCAGAGCTGATGCAAGTCCTTTAAATAATCTCTATTCATCCACAATGTGAGGTTCATCATTGTGTTGGATCCTTGAATTGTTATAGGCAATTTTTAGCTACAATCTACTGGCTTACAGCTTAGTACTATGCATCTGACATTGTTCATAAGAGATATTGTCATCTAAAACTTGTTTATAATAAAAAAGAAACTCATTTTCACAAGAAAGTAATAATGAAAGGTGACCAATATAAAGGTTACTGTTGGCAACTGGTAGATTCTAAAGTAACTGAAGAGACATGACTCTGGACACGTATATTTAGATGAGGAGCTTGGCTCCATTCTGTCCATGCCCTGAGAACTTGAGTGAGACTTAATGCAAGAGTAATGAACTAATTTGTTTGTCAGTAGGAAATTCAAGAAGGAAGAACAGTCAGAATATGACATTTTGCTCAGCATACACATGTGCATGCATACCCACACCCACACATACACACACCCACACCCACCCACACACACACACACACACACACATACACAGAGACAGAGACAGAGATAGAGGCAGAGAGACAGGGCAGGATAGAACAGAAAGATAGGAAATTCGCTAGTTTGATGAGGAAAAGTATGAATTTAATATTACATTCAAGGCAGGTCTGAACAATGCTCTAATTGTTAAAGAGAACAATGTCATTAAAAAAGAAACTGGATGTTTGTAATTGGGACAACAAGAAAGGTATTCAGAGGGCAAGACTGTACTCATCAAAATCGTCATCTTTCAACAATTAAAATTCATCTGTAAGGAGAAATCCTAAACTGAGAATAACACTGAAAACATTTCCTGTCCCTCCAAAGTAACTTCCAAGGGAAGTGTTTTTCCAGAGTCAACATACTGGTGCAACTATTTATTGCCCAAGGGATAAGCACTGTTCTCTGCATCAGGACTGGGCAGCATTACCTACATGGTATAGGTTTTGCAGACATGAAAGGCATAGAATTGAGGACTGTGAAATCTTTCACCATAGTTCCAGAGTGCTGCTAATATCAAAGTGTGGCAAGACAGGAATTCCTGCAAGAACCCCGAGAGGCCAGAGTGAAACTTTGAAGGGGAAACCTAAGTTGCAATGGAGACCACAAGATAATGATGATGCTAGAACTAAGGGTCATCCCCTGAGAAAAGTTACATGTAGAGTTGTGCTAGGCCAAATGAGAGGCCCAAGTGTCAGAGTTGGAGGGAGAGGGCTACTAAATGCTTTACAGACCCACCAGATGCTGACACCAAGAGCCCGGATGCTGGATGTGGAGCTACAGGATTAGATGTTTTCCTTACTGAGTGTTAGTCTTCTTTTGGCTCAGTCATTCATTGCCATTTCTTCATTGTTCTCTTTTATAATGGAAATGTTTACTTTGTTCCATTTTATATTGGAATCATGAACTTGATTTTATTTTATAAGAGCTCACAGTTAAGTGAATATTGAATCTCACAAATGATTTGGACTTCAGAGATTTTAAAACAGTCTTGGAATTGTTTAAAGGCTGTGGAGACATTTGAGATAGGATTAAATACACTTTTTAAAAAGTGAGAGATCAGTGAGTCTATAGATAGAGGGAGGGGAAAGATTATGACTTAAGAGTTTGAGTATCAAGTTGACAAATCCTGATAATTAAATTTGACTGTAAACTTGATGGGACTTAGAATCATCCTAAAGACATATTTCTGGAAATGTCTGTGAGATATTATCTAGATTAGATAACACTGACGTGAAAGAGACACTATTTCTGGAAGCAAAAGAAATAGTCTTCTGCAGGGAAGAACATACCAATTGGTTATCCAATAACAAATGATCATCCCTGAAAACATACATACAAGTAACATTATACAGACTGAACAGGTTGCATTAACATTTTGGAATACACACACATATGCATATCTAAATGTTTTTTATAAATATATAATAACACACACACACATACACACACACACACACATATATATATATATATATATATATATATATATATATATATATATAATTAAAGCAAACAAGGCCATAAATTTGGAGACAGCAGAGTTCTGGAACCCAGAAAAGCAAATGACAATCTTCAAAAACAGAGACTACGGTCAATAAAAATTCCTCAGATTCTATGAATATATGTGTGTGGATGTGCTTTTTGCACATATGTATGTGTGCTATGTGTGTGCCCAAATTATATGATCATTTCATCTGTCTTAATAAGTCCCTAGCTCCAGAAAAAAAAACACAGTAGATAATGGGTTAAAAAGGTTTTCTGTAGTAATTCTAATGGAAGATAACAACACCCTTTCCATTCCCACCCAAAGAGAGAGAGGAGAGAGTGAGAATGACCAGATTTACCCATAATTAAAAAACCATTTAAGTTCTATTTGAATCAATGTTTCCCCTTTTTTTTCTTTAGACATAAAAACTATGCATTGCTCTTGGCCATTGCTGCTTGCGTACATGTGCAACACACAAACGCCTTTTAATGTCCCCAATGCTTGACAGTATTGTGTGATTTGCTTTGGTAGTTACTGTTCTCAGAAACTTCTAAGTGTCCAGTTCTCCTTTCTAGAAGCTCACAGGCATTGCTGAGAAGAGGTTGTACCTAATTCTTCACCTCACTCATATTCTGTTGCTATTACTATCATTCACTTGATATAGACTGTGCCTACATTGCCTACAGAAGCCAAAAGGTGAAATATCTTTCTGGGTCCACCTTTCATCTGCCTAGTACCTGCCATTTTAATTGTGTGAAAACTATTACTAAAAATCTTTTATTTTTATTCTTAGCATGTTGTGTTTTTCATTTGATTTAAATGATTAGCCTATTAACTTTTATTGTCATATTTCATGTTTTCTTTTAATTATCATAATTTTACCTTCATTTTATGTTTTCCTGTCATCTATTTTCAATTTAAATTTGAAGAAACAGATACTCAATTTTATTTTCCAAAAATGATGAGATTTATTAGCTCCAGGTAAATCAATAAGATTCATCAAAGAATAGAAATGCCAAAAGGTGTACTAGGATGCCAAAGATGGTCATTCAGTATTCAAGCTGACTCTCATATTTCAGAACTGTGTTACTCTTCACTTAAGAGTATGACATCTGTTTAATTAGATGAAAAGGAATTTTCACCCTTACCTGTGATACACCATTAATGATCTCTTTATATGCCAGCTTCCCCGTTTCCTCTTCACTGCTGGCCCCCTGCAGGCCTGCACTACTGCACTCCTGAAGCAGGTGTTCTGGTGGAGTCAGATCATTATCATCCTCAAGATTCAATGTGAGACCTCATTGTGTGCAGATGCCTGGTGTGTGAATTGACTCCTTTTGTGCCACATCACTGTCCCTAGTTGAAAGTGCTAGAGAAGCTCAGGGCTACATGCTTCCTTTATAAAGTTTGATCTCTCATACAGAATTGTGGGTGGGTGTGTTTCTCCTGGTAGGAACTTTTGTGTGATTGGCATGTTTTATATGTCAGTTTTTGACTTCTGAGGGTCCTATATACAATTTCCATACAACATGATACAATTAACAAATGAAAAAAATACAAGGATACTTACTGTGGTCTGTGTAAGCCATGTATATTTAGTGGCTATGACACAAAACATTAAAAAACAATGGAAGTTTCTTTCTCCAACATGAATCAGATTTTGTGATGTGACTCTTCTTGTATTGTTACTACTTCATTTTACTTCTCCCTTTATTGTAAACCATTCTTATTAATCATAGCCAAAGTAAAGTGAAAATTCTGTGCTGAGAATATTGTATTTGATTGACTCTATCATTGCTAGAGACATGATAACAAAAGAAAATTTTAAAAACTCAAACCTACAATAATTATCAGCATGGTATTGTCCTGTTCCAGCTTAGTAGTAGTTCCTAGGCCAGAGCTGAATGTGTAGTAGCTATTTCCCTCAAAATACATGAAATATTCATAGATATTTCAGCATATACATCTTGTTTCTAATCCTCACGTGTCTTTAAGTTTATATGAAATCATACTCTATTTCTCTAATTATTAGTAGCTTGTATTATTCAGGATCAATAGATTTTTGTTTATGTAAATGAAAAAAGTTATCAGACTTTTATATCCTACCTCTTTAGTCATTTTTCAAGTATTGTTGCTTTTATGATATGCGTAGGCAGACATGGTGCTGGAGAAGGTGCTGAGAGTTCTGCATCTTGATCCTCAGGTGACAGGAAGTGAACTGACTTGAGCTTCTGAGATTCAAAACCCACTTCCACAGTGCCACACTTCCTCCAACAGTGACACACCTACTCCAACAAGGTCACACCTCCTAGTACTTTTATTATGCTTATTGTCCAATTTTTTTTTTTATTTTTTTAGAGGGAAGAGGAATTCTGACACATGGCAGCTGCTTCTGATGAATATTCTTTACTCAGAAATCTGATTTTCTAGACAACAGAAACAGGTGGATCTGGACCGCCGGGATGTGAGATTGTCACAAGAAATGCAGAACTAGGTTATTTTGAACAGTCAAGATGTGAGGTTGTCATGGGAAATGCTAGTGAGTATGTGGGGTTTGTGACCTTTATTTTGGGAAAGAAATCCCTGAGTTACAGCGATCAGTGGAAATGTCTAAAATATATATAACTTAAGAAAGTACTAAAGTGACTACACCAACAATGATTTGAAGGCTCCAAAACCCATCAATCCTCTTTCTTTTATACTTAGATAAATGATATTAATCATGTATGAAAGTATATAGTTTCATAGAAACCCAATGCTCTAAGTAGGAGACAAATTTTTGCAATGAGGCTCCTTGATCTTGGGATTACAAGAACAGAAAGAACATGAGACCCATCAGATTTCTTCTAGCCAGAGTAAAGGCAGCTGGCAAAGGGCAGAGGTAGGCAACTTTTAAATGGACAGGAAGCTCAGTTCCTTCAATTGCTTGAAGGTCATTCCATCTTAGTCCCAAATAGCAGAACTCAGTCTCAGAAATCATCAAGGAAGATAACAAATAACCTCAACAAATATCCACAGTTAAGGTTTTTAATAGTGTGGAGTAAGATCAGCCACAAAGAGAAGGCTGGTTGGGAGAGAAAAAGCTTGAAAGGACAGTAAATTAACTCATGAAACAAACAAAAAATAAAACCATTATCCTGAACCTAAACATTATGAATTTTTAAATTACAAATCTACAGCAAAGCTGGGCAGTGGTAGAGCAAGCCTTTAATTGCAGCACTCCTGAGGCAGAGGCAGGTAGATCTCTAAGTTCAAGGCCAGTATGGACTACAGAGTGAGTTCTAGGACAGCCAGTGCTACACGAAGAAACCTTGTCTTGAAAAAAGAACCAACCAACCAACAAATAAACAACCCCCCTCAAAAGAAACACACACACAAACACACAGACATAGGAGAGAGAGAGAGAGAGAGAGAGAGAGAGAGAGAGAGAGAGAGAGAGAGAGAGAGTTAAAGATGGCCATGGAGGAGAATGGAGTGAACTCAGTACTGTGAAGTGAAAGTAGAAGAAATGCCTCAAATCCACAAGTGTCTCACAACTGATCCAGCTAGAAGCCACTGAAGGACTTGTTCGTGCTAGATGATAAATGTGCTCTAGCTGCTGCTTCTTTCCCTGTCCAATGAGGACAATACTGATTCACTGGGCAGCTGCAGAAAATTCAAAGTGCCAATGTGTATAAAGTGCTATAAATGGTACTTATCACACAGTAAATATTCTATAAATATTTGATAAATGAACAAATTTTCTAGAAATGATTGGATTCAAGCACTGGATATTTGAAAATCGTCAATAAAGTAAGTGAAGAGTTCTTGATGCTAGTCACTATAAAGGAGAAAGATGAGAAGACACACTATGGAATACCATGGTGAATCTCTCTAAAGAGCCTAAAGGAGCCACAAGAGCATCACCTATACACCTATGGTGACCCTGAACACCCACTGAGGGAAATGAATAACTTACTCTGTGGGTGTAAGTGATCAGCGCTGACCCAGTGAGAAGTTCGACATCAGAATGGATCCATCGCCACAGCGTGCCTAGCAGGGAACTGAGCAAGAGGACCACTTACAGCTTGTTCCAGACTTACACTGGAGAGGTTTCCAGCTTACTTGGTTAAAATAGAATGAACCAGAAAATAAAACCTTTTCCATTTGATGCAAATGTTTAAAATAAGATATGGGACTCAACTACAGCATTAGGGAAAATGTATTTTTTTGCTAAGAATGATTCAAAATCAGTACACTAGAATTCCATTAATTTTAAATAACTTGCTGCAGGTTGTTTTATTTACCCATATGTGGATATTTGAGGAATATCCACAAGTATTTTGTATTATAATATACAATATTAATATAAGCTCAAAATTTGAAATGCTATCACAAGGCCCAGTCTCCACTGAAACTCTTCTGTTTTGTTGCTCAAAACAAAAGTCCTCTTACAATTATCCTGTTGTGTATTGAAATGTGAGGCATAATAGGAATGAGGCGATTTCTCTTTTTCTTTTGAGGTTAAATGTAAAAACGCATTTGCTGTTGATCTTGAAGGGTGACAAAACAAAACTAACCAACCAACCAAAGACCCCGAAGAGCAGAAGACATCTCCAGATGCTTTTGTCTTGACTGAGAGTGGGTAAGATACTTGAGATAGCGGGGAAATGCAGAGGAAAAGGTTTCCCCAAAAGTCAAGAGCCGGGCTGAGGAGCAGCAGCAGCAGCAGCAGCAGTGTGCTCTGTCGAAGACGGATGCAGTGGTTCTTCTATTCATTCAGCATTCAGGATTTCAGCCTTAATTAGTATTCCTTTGTCACATTATTCATCAAACCTACTTGAAGTACGGGAAATTGAGCTCAGAGTTTTCAGTCGCCTCAGGCAGGCTTCTCATACTTTTCCTCATTTCAGTGTATTGTGAAGTACAGTGAGTTAACTTGGAAGTGGTTTTGGTGGAATAAGTAACATCCAAATGAAGAAAGCATACATTAGAAGCAACTCTGAAAAGGATGGCATAAAGTAAACATTTAAACAGTTCTTAATGGCATCATTGTTGCTTTCTTTCAGCTGTGACGAATATAAAGCATTTTTTTTACCCCATTTATCCTGCTACTTCAACCTCAAAGGTTGCAAAGGTCCTTTTTAAAAATAACTCTGTAAAGTATTTTTGTTCGGGATATTCTACAACATTTGTTTTGTTAACATTGGGACTACGCTCTTGACAGAATGTACAGCATTTATTATTATAATGTAACATGTGAGATGTAGTTAATGTAGAATTGCTAATTAAGTAAGTATGGCTAATATGTGCATAAGTCCTCTAGGCAACCAAACTTCTCATTTTCAATTCCTTCCTATCTAGCAAAATTCTAGCTGCCTCTCAAAACTTCCTCTGTGGCTTACCTTCTTTGATAACATGGACCCCGATAGCAAGGACTTGATTTTTCCTTTTGTCTATGTTGCCATTGGTGCAGACATCTTATATGAATGATTTAATTTGAATTATCCATAAATTCCTAATGTATATCTTTCAAGTACATGTATATATGTAATAATGACATCTAAAAGTACAGGTTAGCCAGGCGGTGGTGGCGCACGCCTTTAATCCCAGCACTTGGGAGGCAGAGGAAGGCAGATCTCTGTGAGTTCAAGGCCAGCCTGGGCTACCAAGTGAGTCCTTTATATGTCCATCTCCCAAATTATTTTAATAAATTATTAAATTTCTTATAGTTGTCTTTCTGGAGTAATACCAAGTGTGGTATTTTGTTGTTTGTCTCACTCTGGATGCTTCCCTATTTATGTTTGAAATGTATATGTAAGCACAACAGCTGTATTTTTACTTAGTATCTGTTAGGCTTGAAAACTAGTTTGAACCCCCAATTTAACACTTAGGAGGTATGGTATATGACCTGGCTTTCTTTCCCAAACTGGTTTCTTCACCTGAAAACTGGGAATGATGATGCAATATATTTCAAGAACTACATGCTCAGGTTAAATGTGTGAAATTATTGACATGCATAAAGGAATATTTGCCATATAACATGTTCTTAGTACCTTCAGTTGCTATTATTGTTAACATTGACTGAATTTTTAGATATCCCCCCTCCACCAATATTTCAAAATGAGGGACTTAATTCCTAAAGTCTGAGGTGTATGGGTTTTGTATGGACCACCTTTGCTTAATGAATTCCAGCATTTTGCCCCAAATATGAATGCAATTATGAGGATGACAATTCCATTAGTTCTCTTGCAGGGCATCAATGAGAAAATACAGTGCTTTGTAAAATGGAATGAAACACCCTGCATATAAATATGCAGTGGGAAAGGCTTCATGTGGGTTTTTTGAACCAAGTTTAAGTGTTGGCTTAAGAAATACCGAGAATTCCTCATTCCTCTGTGAATATTCCCATGTCTTATACTTCAGAGCTGTCAGTCAATATTTTTGATCATTAGCCATCTGTGATTATTTTAATTTTTGCCAGCAGGAGAAGGAACTCTTTTCTACCCAGGAGCTCTGTTATTACAATATAATTTATATGTAAAGAGCTCATTTCATCAGTGAGAGAAACTTTTACACTTTTTTAAGGTTTGAAAGAAATTCAGAACATCTTGTTTTTAATTTTTTTAAAACTTTCTTTCAGTCTACACCACTGTGTCTCTGTCACTCCATTTTCCCTACACAGAGATTCCACAGTAGTCATTTTACACTTCTGAGAACAGGATTGAAAAGATGTCTATATTTTTTAAACATACAGCCTTCAATGATTTGTGTTTGGTTTTGAAAATGTGAAAGTCATAAGAGAACAATACAAGTTTTCTTTGCCCCAAATTGGAGCACAGAGGAAGAGTTTCTATTTGAAAGTTTCTTATTATAGTTTATTAAAATAGCATAATGCCATTCAGTCCATAATTTTGTGCTAAGGGCAAGGCTTGAGAAAGGACAGGAAATAATTTGAAAGTTTAAAAGTTGACCTTCATAAGTCACCCATGAGTTAGCCTCCAAGCCACAATATCACTCCCATAGCTCACTATGTTGCTACCGATTTTAGCTTCACCCTCCGTGAGTCAATAGCTCCGTCAGTCACTTTACCTACAATGTGGGATAATAATCTTGATGGAATATGGTTACTGTGAAGATTAATGAGTTATTGCTCATGAAATGTAGTCCATGAATTAAAAGGCTCTGTACAAAGGAAGACCAGATGCCTAGGTCATACCACAGGCTACTTTGGAGAAGTGAATTACTAATCATCTACACAACATTTTAGGTCTTGAACTCCACAGAGCAAATTTTGTGTGTCAGGTCAGATATTATTAGAAATTAGTGCTTTTCAAGGTCTCGTGGCATGTCTTGGGGCAATCTGAAAATACATTTTAGTCTTTCCTGGTGAAAGGGCATGTTATACTCTCTGCAGGGTAGACTCCTCAGAAAATTACTGATTATCTGAAGACATACTGTATATACATTCTCTTCTCATACTTCTAAGTCTATTCATTTCCTTCCACATCAGTACATTGAAAAAAAAAAGAAAACCAGAGTTCTTCCTCACACAGTTTTAGTAGAGCCATTCAGCAGTTCCTGGAGGAAAAGGAAAAACTGTAGTAACAGCAAACCACATAATGCTTCTCTCCAGGCACCTGGACTTTCATTTTGTTTTTATCTAGGGGTGGTAATTAGAGAAAAAGGTATGTGAACACACACACACACACACACACACACACACACACACACTGTAAATGGGGACGGTGACTACTGTAATACTGATTAGGTTGTTGGGGCAATTTCTTTTTAGCAACAGAGAAAATAGTTACGTGTTCAAAATAACCTTCAGCCACCAGGCCCTGGTCCCACTGAAAACTAAGCTGATCTGTTTCCAATTTAACATCTGAACTTCATTTTTCTCAGATCAAATCAGATCAGTTCCTCTTCCCCACAGAAGAAGCTTTGAGATCTGTCAGGATATCCTGAAATGTCAAGAGTGATGACAAATAATTAGTAACATCTACTTCCATATAACATGCCTTCTAAAAGTGGTTTCTTAATTAGAAATTAAGTTCAAAGCATGGAGCATCATGATCCACACAAAGTCTTTATCTGTATACTAATCATCATTTTCTGTTAAAGAATGGTAAGATGGGCTAAATATCCCTGTAGACATAATCTTGTCCCTGTACCAAACTCAACAGCCATTATTTAGGTATTTTAAGACCTAACTAGTTTCCACACTGTAGCTGCTAAGTAATTGAGTCGGCTTTACTCATTCTGAGCTGTCTGAATTGTCTAGGGTGACTATAAATCACTACTTGTAAGCATTGTCTGTATATGCCAAGGAAATAATGGGATATACTATTGTCTTCTGGTGACTTGCATTCATGGTTGAAGAAGCAATCTCACTCTCAAATAATTAGCATACATAGCTCAAGTTACATCTGCCCTTCAAGTATGAAGTGAGAAACAAATAACGGGTCAAATAACATTATATTTTTTTAAGCATAATTAAACTTTGGAAGATTAAAAACAACAACAACAAATGAGTTAATGATTTTATTTCTATGCAAATAACAAGTCTTTGGGACAGATCAAATGCCTTTTTCACTCTTCCATATTGCCAAACTTTGATTTGATTGATCTATATTTATCCCCATGTGGCAGCTGGAGCATCTCTTTAGAGGGAAACTTTCCTAATTCTAGTCTATCAAGGAAAATCTGCAAGTTAAAACCTCACTTTTATCAGCAGGCATCGGAGAATGGCAGGTGGCAGCTAGAGCTCTTAGTGGGTTATTCTAATTGCGTTTTCTTTTACCTTCACAGCTAAGAAAGTTCTGAAAATAAGGAGAGGGCAATTTTACATTATTTTGACAGTGTGTTTACATCTTTCTCTAACAAAAACTGTGACATTTTCACTGGCTCTCAGTAGGAGCTACTTTGAGATTATCTATGACTTGAATAAAGGTTATATCAAAAAATAAGTGAGAAAATTTGGATGCATTAGAAATATTCACATACTAAGTAATGCTATTACATGTTATTTTAATGCCTTCTTATGCTTTATTTTCAGTTTTATTTACTAATTTTGAAATTTCACATTCAGACATAGAAAAACAAAATAATAAGCCATAACCCAGAGAATGAAAACTTATGATGACATAATATCTGGATATCTGAAAGGAAAGATTAACAATATTAACCTGAATCTTTTATAATAAAATTTATTTTCATTATAAATCACCCCTACTAAAATCAAGTTATATTTTTACACTGGATTCCATATAACTAAAAGGAATAATTACCACAAACCTTAATTTATTAGTTTATAATCTCATTTTAATGTGGCATGGTCATATTTTTCTAACAATTTTTAAATAATTGAAGCAAAGAATCTTGAAGGTTATTCTCAGTGATAAACTTTTTATTGTCCTACCCACCTAGTAAACAGTTTCCTATTTAGTTATATTTTTAAACCTTAACCCTTTCACCCCACTTCATTGGAAATAGCTTTAGTTTCTCACGTACTATACACTCCCATTTCCTCCTTACCTCCCTCCTTTAGATATGCTTCGTTTTTGTCTGTCACCATAAAACAAGCAGCATTCTAAGCAAAAATACAAAAATAAAATAAAACAAAAACTAATATGTCAGAAGGGAGCAAAACAAACAAACAGAAGGAGAAAAGCCCAAGAAAAGACACAAGAAACACATACAGATGCTGAGAACCACTCATCCACACACTTGGGAATCCCCTAAAAACACTAAACTGGAAGCCGCAATACATATGCAAAGGACCTGTAAGATAAAAACAGAGAAATAATACACACACACACACACACACACACACACACATTAAAATAAAAAAATAAGATTTAAGAAGGCCCTGACATGACATTATGAGGCAAAGGCCCTCCGAAGATGCTGTTGGATTCATTTTCTGTTGGCATCTACCACTGGGCATGTGGCTTACTCTTTGGAGTAGTTTGTATGCCCAGCAAAACTCCCTTGGAGAAAACTAAATTTCCTTTTGCTTGTGGTTATCAGTTGGCGAGAGCGTCTGGATTAAGTATGGGGACATGTGTCCACTTCTCCTTTCAGCTCTAGGACACCATTCGGTGCAGACAGAGTCCCGCAGGTTCTGTGCATGCTGCCTCGGTCTCTGTGAGTTCGTGTATGCTCTGATCCTATTGATTTAGAGGGCTGTGCTTTCTTGGTGTCCTCCATCCCCTCTGACTTTTAGACTCTTTCCCCCTCCTCTTCTGTAGGATTTCAGGCTAACTTAGCTTTTTAAAACGAATGGAGTATTCTATATTCAGGAATAGTCAGATACTTAACATTTCCCATTACCCGGGAGAATCTGATAGGAAAAGGTGTTACTTAGGTCATAATGAAACTGGAAGATGGGAGCATGTGCTTCTTCTTCCTCTCCCCACCTTCTCCACATTAGAACATGCCTTCTAGATCTACCTGTCCTCCAAACAGAGCGCCGCAGTGTGACTAGAGTTTGTCTGTGCCGCACCAACAACCACATAGCTATTTTTCCATGTTTCAAATTTTATCCATTCCTCAAAACTCTTGCAAACCAGTCTCCAAAGTAGTATTACTTTTCTTAGATAGTTAAAAAATGCTTCCATTTTGATAAATACAATATGTAGTAAAACTGGAAAAAAAAGACAGTTTCCATATTTGATTGAATGGATGAAAAAACAGCATCCATGGAGGGTGTGTTTAGCTAACCCTTTGTGGTAAATTTAAACATTGACAGAAAACTCCATGCAAAAAAATGTGTAGAAAGAGGAGTATTATGGGTTGCGAGAGCTTGAGTGCTTCTCTTTCACTAAATTCATCTCAAAGTGTTCTACTTGTCTTCCTCAAGTGTCTTGAGTCTTTGCAAAAACTACATGGGAGAGTTTGTAGTCAGAGAGAAATTTCAACACACAGTTAAGAGCTGTGAAAAGAGGATCTCCTCGAGAGTCACAGTGGAAGTGTTTTAGAAAGTCTGTTCTGATTCCAGTCCTGTCACTTCCTCCTGTTTAAAATCTAACAGATTCCCTGTCAATTAGACCTTACTGAATGGACTCAAGTCTCTTTCTTTCAACAATTATTAATTAATTAATTAATACTTTTTGTCAATTATTTTGCTAGTAGATGAGCATATCTGCATATCAAAACAGTTTTCATGGCTAAAGAGGTGGCTTTGTGCTTAAGACCATGAAATTCTCTTGCAGATGACCCAAGTTTGGTTCTCAGTACCAGTATTGGAAGCTCACAACTCCATTTAACTAAAGATCCAGGGGATCTACCAACCTTTCTAAGAGAGTTTTACAAACAGACACATACATATAATTAAGAATTTTGAAAAACTGAAAAGATCAGTTTAGAAAAACTAAATTGAGTACCCTTTATAGTACTAGAATATATAGGTTTTCATCAGGCTCAAGATGCCACATTACCTCTGATCAGGTTTGGCCACATGTATTAATTGTACCATTATTGGAGATACCTTATGATGATCTTCAGTGTAGACCTATTCATACATACCTTTTAATTCCCATATATTCTTGGAAATCAAATATAAGTGTATATTTTAGAAGTCTAGTTTTTTTAAAACAACATCATGAAATCTGCAGGCAAATGGATGGAACTTGAAAAAAAATCAACCAAGTGAGGTAACCGAAACCCAGAAAGACAAACATGACTTGTACTTATTTATAAGCAGATATTAGCAGTGAAGTAAAGGACAATCATGCTGCAATCCACAGACCCAGAGAGGATAGGTAACAAGGAGGGCCCAAGGAAGGACACACGGATCTCCCTAGGAAGGGGAAATAGAATAGATTTTGTGAGTGGACTGGGGAGAGATTGGGATGGGAATAGGAAAGATTAGGTGGGGACAGTAGTCTCGGGAAAGAGTACTGAGAGATGACTGGAATTGGGAGCATTTCAGAGGCAAGATAGAAACCTAGTGCAAAAAAAAAGAAAGAAAGGAGGGAAGGAAAGAAAGAAAGAAAGAAAGAAAGAAAGAAAGAAAGAAAGAAAGAAAGAAAGAAAGAAGGAAGGAAGGAAGGAAGGAAGGAAGGAAGGAAGGAAGGAAAGAAAGAAAGAAAGAAAGAAAGAAAGAAAGAAAGAAAGAAAGAAAGAAAGAAAGAAAGAAAGAAAGAAAGAAAGGGCCAGGTGGTGGTGGCACATGCCTGTAATCCCAGCACTTGGGAGGCAGAGGCAGGTGAATCTCAGTGAGTTCCAGGTCAGTCTGGTCTACAAAGAGAGTTTCAGGACAGCCAAGACTGTTATACAGAGAAATCCTGTCTCAAAAAACCAAAGCAAACAAAAATAACCTAATGGTTTGTAAACTCCCAGGAATCCTCAGGGATGATCCTAGCAACGACTCATACATGGCAGATAAGGAACCTGAATGAACCTTCTTATGTAACCAGATCTATGTCTAGTGTAGGCATCTTCAGAGTGACTTTATCCAGCAACTGATGGGAGCAGATGTAGGGACCCACAGCAAATCATTAGGTGGAGCTACAGGAATCCTGCAGAAGAGAGCGAGGAAGGATTTGCAAGAGCCAGATGGGTCAAGGCACCACAATAAAATGACCCACAGAATCTACTAACTAAGGCCTATAGGGGCTCACAGATACTGCATGATCTGACCAACAACCTCTGCATATATGTTATAGTTGTGTAGCTTGGGGTTCCTGTGGGAGGGGAACTCCCACTACTGACAGTGGGAGTGGGGGCTTTCTCTGACTCTTTTTCATACTTTTGGGACCCTTTTCCTCCTATTGAGTTGCATCATCCAGTCTTAATATGATGAGACATGCCTAGTATTGTATTATAACTGGATAGTCCATGTTTGTTTGGTATTATGGGAGACCTGCCCTTTTTGAAGGGAAAGGAGAAGGAGTGGATCTGGGGGGAAAGAGGAAGTGGGGGGACTGGGAAGAGAGGGGGAGGGAAAACTGCAGTTGGGATGCAATATATGAGAGCAAAGTAATACAAAAGAATAAAGTTTAATGATCCTATGAATAGAAACAAAGTACAGCTTTTTTTTGTCTTTTTTTTTAAATAGGAGTGATATATAAAGATACTACTTTGTCTTCAAGGGCACCATAGAAGCCTATTCATATGCTATAAGAAGATAACTGAAAGAACTGAAATTAACTTATCACGTTAGAGCTTATCTTATAATATGTCAATACCTTGTGCTGTTTGTATCTGACTTATATGAAAATGTTCTTGCCAAGATATGTAAGCAGTCTCAAGGGAAGCAAGTGCCAGTTGGTGTCAGAGAAACATATGTAGCGTATTGCAATGCCCAGAGGTGGGTGTGTTTGTGTGGAAAGAGAAAAACCCAGAGATAAAGCATTTTTTTCTAAAGAAGAAACAGAATGTAGCATAGCAACAAATACTGGGAAATGGACAACAAACTCAGCAACTGATATATGATAATTGCCAGGCTCTAAACAGGTCAGAGGAAGTTCTGCATATTTTATGTTGGAATTTTCTTCATTTCCACACAGAAGATAGACAATGTGATAGGGAGACATCTCTATCTCTTATTGGAAGAGCAGATATCAAAAACCTTATTTGCATATTCCAAATTCAGAGCTGATGGAAAGGGCAAGAGTGCCTAAGAAGTCACCTTCATGACGTCCTCAGGTTTAGGACTGTGAAATGACTTGGTCTTAAAGTGGATATCCCCTGTTTTTAGACACAACACATCTAGGGTATCCAGCAATTATAGCCAATCAGTGAGCTTCAGATTCAGAAAGGCCTTGCCTCAAAAATAAGGAAATAACAAGTAAGAAGTAGAGGAAGACACGAGCCATAGAGCTCTGGACATTTATAAGGATGTGTACATCTCTTACACACATATAACACACACCCAAAACCAAGAAACAAAAACTAATACACTCAGACAAAAATAATATTGGGTGACTATTTCAATATATATTCAATAAATTGTGGTCAGTGAACTATGAACTCAGTTTAAAATGAACAATTTTAATACCTTTAGCAAATGTAATATTTAATATTCTCAAGGCATCAAATTAAGGGAAAACATAAAATTATGTGAAACACTTGTACACTGTATTAAATTATGTGGTTTAGTACAATAAATCACCTGCCTCCTTAGCACAGTAGGCAGCGCGTCAGTCTCATAGTACAATAAATCATGACTACAATGTTAAAAAGACAACATATAGACTTTTGGGATGCTTAGGCAGTATATCTGCTATGGAGAAGGGGATTTCTCATCTCCAGGTTCCGAGCCAGACTCACCTCTGGAATGATGTCTCAGGCAGCTATAGATAGTTTTGTTTGCAGAATGTTTGGTGAGACTGTCTGTTGACTACTGTGTTTTCAGACCTCAAGAATTATGTTCCTTTTTGTAGTCAAAAGAATCTTTTAGAAGTTTTCCTAACTTCTCATGAGCTATTGAATAACAATCAGATGAAATCTGAAACTTCCCATAACATATAATTTTAATATATATACATGTGATTTTCTCAGTCTTTAACATCTACATCTGAGTTTTGATGAATCTCTATTTCACAAGGGAAATCTCTATACACCTACAGCATCATATAATAAAACACTTAGTATAATATATCATTTAAGGTAAAATGACAATCTCCTAATGTAAAGAGTCACAAAATATCTAAAAATGCTAATTAACAATAAAATTACAAAAGATGTACTGTAAATGGCTGGTGACACACTGATGCCTGTTTGACAAATTCATGTTCCTGAAGCATATTTTCACATGTATTTTGATGTTGCTGACTGTGTGAAATAGTTAAAACTTTTATACTCTTCTGAGGAAATGATAAATTACTACATTGGTTTTTTTGCAAGTTATTTTGACAGAATGAAATAAAGTTTAATACAGTCAAACCTCCAACAAGAATTTTCTCTTTTAAGTATAAAACATATATAAAAACTTACATAAAGGAAAAATGAGTCATATAAAAACTTACATAAAGGAAAAATGAGTCATGTACTCTTATACATCCCCAATAACAACTTAACTACATCATTTCTTATCAAACATTGCAAGTGACATAAATATTACAAATAAAGAATTGGATAAGTAAATAGGAAGCAAGAGCATGTTAGTCATCTTTGTATTACTATATCAAAAATATATCGCCGGGTGGTGGTGGTGCACGCCTTTAATCCCAGTACTTGGGAGGCAGAGGCAGGTGAATCTTTGTGAGTTCGAGGCCAACCTGTGCTACCAAGTGAGTTCCAGGAAAGGCACAAAGCTGCACAGAGAAACCCTGTCTCGAAAAACCAAAAAAAAAAAAAAAAAAAAAAAAAGGTGAATTATGGGCCACAGAGACTTCAATCTGTGGGCGGTAGACTCCAGCCCTTTAAATACAAGATGAAGAAGGATACTGTGGATAAGGGGATGTGTAGCAAAGAGGCTGTTGTACTCATGGTAACAAGAAGCAAATAGATGTCCAGTCATCCTTGTTCCACATCTAGCATCCTCCTATGAGTGAGTACATACCATATTTGTCTTTCTGAGTCTGGGTTACCTGGATCAAGAAAAGAGAGGGAGAACAAGGAATAGGAGACCATGGTAAATGAAGACCACATGAGAAAAGGAAGAAACAAAGCGCTAAAGAGGCCCACAGAAATCCACGAAGATACCCCCACAAAAGACTGTTGGCAATGGTCGAGAGACAGCCAACTGTAGCAGGAATTTTAAAAATTCTTATTAATAAAATCAAACCTGAGGCGAGTTATTGGGGTCCATGCTGGTAGATCAGAGAGACAGAACAAGCCACAGCTATCTCACCTCACCGGATCCTCAGCTGGTCTTGTCTCCTCAGATTGGAGGCCTCTGAGTCCTCATCCGGAATGGGTCTCAGCTGAATTACTGCTCAAATGCCTGAATGCTCAACCAGCCAAAATCTTCTAGTTTCTGGTCCTCACGCCTTATATATCTTTTTGCTTTCTACCACCACTCCCTGGGATTAAAGGCGTGTGTCACCATGCTTGGCTATTTCCAATGTGGCCTTGAACTCACAGAGATCCAGAGGGATTTCTATCTCTGGAATGCTAGGATTAAAGGTGTGAGTGCCACCATTTTCTAGCCTTTGTATCTATTGGCTGTCTGTTCTCTGACCCCAGATAAATTTATTAGAGTACACAATATTTTGGGGAACACAATACCACACCCAACTGGATCAAGCCCTCTGAATAGGTGAGACAGTCGATTGGCTTGATCTGTTTGGGAGGCAGCTGTGCATTGGTACCAGGTCCTGGGCTCGTTGCATGAGATAGCTGTTTGAAACCTGGGACTTATACAGGGACACTTGGCTTAGTCTGGGAGGAGGGGACTGGACCTGCCTGGACTGAGTCTACCAGGTCAATTCCAGTCCTTGGGCGAGACCTTGATCTGGAGGAGGTGGGAATGGGAGGTGGGGTGGGGGGAAGGTGAGGGGGGCAGGAAGGGAGAGAACAAGGGAATCTGTGGATATTATGTAGAACTGAATAGTATTGTAAAATAAAAAAAAATAAAATATATTTAAAAAAAGAAAAAAAAAGAAGCAAATAGAGCAGGAGAGAGGGACTGGAGAGAAAAAATGGTCTCTAAGGACATGAGCTCAAGTTTCCATCACCTCCTCTGGTTGTTCTCAATGGGAAATGCCCCCTTTACCAAGGAGTCTTCTATGTGAATAATTAGCCATAAGTTGTTGGGACTGTTTAAGGCAGAGACTTGCTGGAGGAAGCGTACCCCAAGGGTAGTATTTGAGAGTTTATAGCTTAGTTGAGTTTCACTTTCTTTCTAGTTCGTGTGTGAGAATGTTGAGCTGTCTTTATCCTGCTCCTGTTATCAAGTCAATAGTATGGATTCGATCTCTCTGGAAACATAAAACAAAAACAACTTTCTTAAGTTGTCTTTGGTTATGGTCATTAGTCACAGTAGCACAGACAGAGGCAGAGGCAGGCAGATCTCTGTAAATTTGAGAGGCCAGCCTGGTCTACAGAGCAAGATCCAGGACAGGCACCAAAACTACACTAAGAAATCCTGTCTTGAAAAAATAAAAAAAAAATTGTGTTGGGATTTTGATAGGGTTTGCATTGAATCTTTAGATTGCTTTTGGTATGATAGCCACATTACCATGTCATTACTACAGATCCATCATCATGGGAGATCTTTCCAGGTTATGATATTCTCTTCAGTTTCTTTCTTCAAATCCTTGAGGTTTTTGTCATGCAAGTCCTTCACTTGCTTGGTTAGAGTTATCCCAAGATATTTTATATTATTTGTGGCTCTTTTAAAGGGTGTTTTTTTCTTTCTTAGTCCATTTGTCATTTGTATATTGGAGGGATACTGATTTTTTTTTGTTAATCTTGTATCCATCCCTTTTGCTGAAAATGTTTATTAGCTGTAGAACTTTATTGGTAAAATTTTGGGGTCTCTTATATATACTACTAGATTATCTTCAAATAATGATATTTTATTTATTCATTTATAATTTATAGCACCTTGATTTTCTTCAGTTGTATTATTACTCTTGCTAAAATTTCAAGTTCTATATTGACTAGTTACATAGAGTGGATAACCTCGTCTGATTTTAGTGGAATTGTTTTGAGTTTCTCTCCATTTAATTTGATGTTGGCTATAGGCTTGTTGTTGAGGTCTGTCCCTTTTATTCATAAAATCTCTAGGACTTTTATAATGAAGAGTCATTGAATTTTTTCAAAGGATTTTTTTAGAGTCCAATGAGATGATGATATGTTTTTTGTGTTTCAGTATATATATATATATATATATATATATATATATATATATATATATATATATGTGTGTGTGTGTGTGTGTGTGTGTGTGTGTGTGTGTGTGTGTGTGTGTTGAATTACACTTACTGACTTTCCTATATTGAACCATCCCTGCATCTTTGGGATGAAGCCTACTTGATCATGGTAGATGATCTTTTAATGTGTTCTTGGATTTTGTTTGTGAGTATTTTATTATTTCCCCATCCATGTTCAAAATGAAAATTGGCCTGTAATTCTCTTTCTTTGTTAAATCTTCATGTGGTTTGGGTATCAGGGTAACTGTGGTCTAATAAAATGAATTTGGAAATGATACTTCTCTTTCTATTTTGTGGAATAATTTGAGGAGTATGGCAGAATTCTGCACTAAAACAATATGGCCTGGGCTTTTTTTTGTTGGGAGATTTTAATGACTACTTCTATTTCCTTAGGGGTTATAGGTCTATTTAATTTGTTTATCCAATCTTTCTTTAACTTTGGTAAGTGCTACCTGTTGGGGAAACTATTCACTTCTTTTAGATGTTTTCAATTTGTGGAGTACTAGTTTTAGCA
The DNA here is from genome assembly GCF_049852395.1 of Peromyscus maniculatus bairdii. Taxonomy (NCBI): domain Eukaryota; kingdom Metazoa; phylum Chordata; class Mammalia; order Rodentia; family Cricetidae; genus Peromyscus; species Peromyscus maniculatus. The sequence goes on from NC_134865.1 coordinate 31,119,409, forward strand.
TATGTCCTTATGAGGCTCAAGATTTCCTAGTGTCGGTTGTTATGTCCTCATTTTAGTTTCTGATTTTGTTAACTTGGATATCTTCTCTCCATCTTTTAGTTAGTTTAGATAAACATATGTCTATTGTGCTGATTTTCTAAAGAACCTACTCTTTGTTTCATTGATTCTTTGTATTGTTTATTTTGTTTCTATGTTTATTGATTTTAGCCCTCATTTGGATTTTTTTATTATAATCTACTCCTTTTGGGTGTGCTCAATTCTTTTTGTTCTAGAGCTTTCAGGTGTGCTGTTAAGTTGTTAGTATTAGATTTCTCTAATTTCTTAATGTAAGAACTTAGTGCTATGAACTTCCCTCTCAGCACAGATTTCATTGTGTCCCATAAGTTTGGGAATGCTGTGCTTTCATTTTCATTAAATTCTAGAAAGTGTATCGTTTCTTTCTCTATTTCTGTCTTGACTCATTTTTCATTTAGTAGAGAGTATGAGTTTCCATAAGTTTAGAATCTTTATGTTGTTGTCTATATCCAGCTTTAATCCATAGTGGTCTGAAAGGATTCAGGGAGTTATTTCAATTTTCTTATTATCTATTGAGGTTGGCTTTGTTACCTAGTATGTGGCCAATTCTGGAGAAAGTTCTGTGATGTGCTCAGAAGAAGGTATATTATTTTTCAATTGGGAAAGATGTTCTGTGAATATCTTGGGTCCATCTGGTTTATAATGCCTCTTGGCTTCAATATTTCTCTGTTTAGTTTTTGTCTGGATGACATGTGTGTTGGTAAGAGTGGCACATTGAAGTCTCCCACTATCTGTGTGTGAGAGCCAATATGTGGTTTAAACTGTAGTAGGGTTTCCTTTGCAAAAGTAGGTTCCCCTGTGTTTGGGGCATAGATGTTCAGAATTGAAATCTTATCTTGGTGGATATTTGCTTTGATGGGTACAGAGTGTCCTCTGCCTGTTTTGATTAGTTTCTTGCACATAGCAGAAGGATAGATCCTGTTTTCTCATCCATTCTGTTTTTTTTTTTTGTGTCTTTTTATTGGGGGAATTGAGACCATTGATATTCAGAGATATTAATGACTGATGATTGCTGATTCCTGTTATTTTTTTTTTTTTATGTCGGTAGTGGTTTTGCTGGTGTGTGTTTATTTCCTGTGTTTTCATGGCTGTGGTTAACCTCCTTGGGTTGAAGTTTTTCTTCCAGCACCCTCTATAGGGCAGGATTTGTAGATAGATGCTGTTTAAATTTGACACTGTCATGGAATGTCTTATTTTCTTCATCTATGGTGATTGAAAGTTGTGCTTGGTATAATAGTCTGGGATGGCATCTGAGTCTCTTAAAGCCTAAATCACATCTGTCCCGGCTCTTCTGGCTTTTAGAGTCTCCATTGAGAAGTCAGGTGTAAATCTACTAGGTCTGCTTTTATATATTACTTGGCCCTTTACCCTTGTAGCTTTTAATGTTTTTTATTTGTTCTATATGTTTAGTGTTTTGATTTTTATGTGTTGAGGGGACTTTCTTTTCTGGTCCAGTCTATTTAGTGTTCTGTTTGCTTCTTTTACCTTCACAAGTATCTCCTTCATTAGGCTGAAAAAGTTTCTTCTAAGATTTTGTTGAAAATATTTCATGGGCCTTTTAGCTGGGATTCTCCTCCTTCTGTTCCTATTATTTTTAGGTTTTATCTTTTCATAGTATCCCAGATTTCCAGGATGTATTGTGTTAGAAGTTTTTTAGATTTGACTTTTCTTCTATTGTATCTTCAGTGCCTCAGAGTCTCTCTTCTAACTCTTGTATTCTCTTGGTGAAGTTTTGCCTGTGTAGTTCCTGCTCAAATTCCAACATTTTTTTCTTCCTAGAATCCCCCCAGTTTGTGTTTTTTTATTGCCTCTATTTCCATTTCAAGTCTTTGTTTCCTTCAATTGTTTGTGTTTTCTTAGCTTTCTTTAAGGAGTTTGTTCATTTTCTTTAACTGGTTGTGTTTTCCTAGATGTCTTTTTTAAATTTTTATTATCATTATTATTAAGAGATTTTGTACTCATTTTACATACCAACCACAGATTCCCCTGTTCTCCCTTCTCACATTCCCCCTCCCCTTGCCTTCTCCCCAACCCCCCCCCCCTATTTTTACTTCCTTCAAGGGGAGTCAGCAAAGCCTGGTACATTCAGCTGGGGCAGGTCCAAGCCCCCACCCCCCGACCCCGCACCAAGGGTGCGCAAAGTTTCCCAACATAGGTACTAGGCTCCAAAAAGCTGGCTCATGTACTAGGGATGTGTTGCGATCCCACTGCCTGGGGGGCCCCTAAACAGTTTAAGCTAAACAGCTGATCTGAAGGTAGTTATCTCAATTGATTGTTCACAGTCAGTTACAGTTACAGATTGAATTCCTGGATGTCTTTAAGCATTTATTTTTCATTTCATTTTTAGGGACCTTTATAGTTTTTATATGGTTGGCTTTAAGATTTTTTTTTTTTTTTTTTTTTTTTTTTTGTGCTTCTGCAATTTTGGAACATTCAGGGCCTGCTGTGTTAGGATACCTGGGCTTTAGTGGAGACATATTGTCCTTGATGTTATTGATTGTTTTCTTACTCTGGTGTCTAGGCATCTGGGTTTGGGATGATTATAGGTCTAGGTGCTGATATCTGGGTTTGTCTTTGTTGGATGGGTATTTTGTCCCTTGGTTTCCATTTCCTCTCCAGGTTTTCAGAGTATTATTGTTATGTGTTGCCTGTTTTGCTCGTCTGCTCAGTTGGTTCACAGGGATGCTTGATTATGTGGGATTTGGAAATACAGGCATGAGATGGGGAATGGAGGTTAGGAGGTGACAGCCTGTGTGATTCACAGGGGATGTGGGTGATAGGGAAGGGCAGTTGAAGCTGGTGATCTGTTGCAGCACTAGATACGACACTAAGGTCTGGGGAGGGAAGGGGAGAGAGAGAGAGAGAGAGAGAGAGAGAGAGAGAGAGAGAGAACAAAAGGTCTGTGGGTACCTACCTGCTTTTTCAGGCAGCTGTAGCATGATACTTGTTAAATTCTAAGTGGTGGCACCTAGAATTTGAAATAAATCTGTCATGTATAAAAGTCTAGATTTTCCCACTTTCACTACATTCATTTATATTTAAAGGGCTTTTTTAGTGTGTAACTTACATGACTTATAAATTTATTAGTTTAAATATATCAATCATCTTATTCACATCTGTACATTTGGTGCTACAATACAGAATCCTGCAAAGATATATATACATACAATAGTGCATAATGTTTATGGGAGAAACCCAACACTTTATCGTTGAGTATGATGGATTTCATGACAAATATTACAACCTTGGTCAAAAGCTTATGACTGGGAAAAATCATAGGCACTGTTGGGGAACCTGCTGTTATTGTTCTAAGGAACAACATGTTGTCAAACCACATTTTAAATATTTATTTTTATACTTAGATTTTTCCTGTTCTCAATTTTTGTCAAAGAAGTTTCATGTTTTCAGTAGGTAGTGGTTTATGCACAGAGTCATAACTGTGCAAATTACCTAGTATAAATAACTCTGAGCACTCAGTTCTGGATGGGTCTTCTATATTAACCTTCCACCATTCCAAGGCTCAGTGAACTTTGCTGAAGAGGTGGGAGAGAGAATGTGATGGCAAACAGAGAGGAAAACTATGAAATGCTGGCTTCTGAATATGATATGGCTTTTGCATTCATCAACTTATAGCAACTGCAATCTCCTGTACAAGACCTGCACAAGATCAAGTCAGTCAAAATTCTAGCATCCCATCTTATGTAAGAGGGGCTATTTTCAATTGATGACTACCAAGGGAGGGAAAGGTCACTCTCCTTTGTGATGTGACTGTTTGTAAGTCTCTCGTGGTTTAAAGGATGGCCACATGTCTACATAATATGGGAAATACTGATAGGTCTCAGGAAGATATTAATACAAAAAAGTAAAAATGAAAAGCTTGAAAGGTGATGTGGTGGTTGGCATTGAAGGGAGTTGTATACAATCAATGTATATTGTGTAAATGTAGGGAGTTTTCAAAGTATAAAAAGGTTTTTAAACCCTTAATCACTTTAAGTTACATAATTTGTAAATTTTAGTATATATACAGCATTCCATAATCATCCCCACGATCACACTCGAAAGTTTTGTTTCTACTGCCCAAATCCAGCTGTATTAGACTATAATTCCTTTTCCCTTCTTCATTTCAAAGTTGGTGATCTACTTTCTATGTCAGTAAATTTGCCCACTGTGGACATTTTATATTAGGAATATTACACAGCAAATGATTTATACTTAGCTTATTAAAGTACTGTATTTTCTGGGCAAACTTGTACTGTGGTAATATCAATGCTTTTTTGTATAGGGATTTTATGTATCTATATAATGTCAATGATCTTGAATAATTAAAATTGGATTGCCAGGTCATGTGATGACTTTGTGTTTAGAATTTTGAGGAATCCTCACTTTATCTTTTCAAAATGGCTAAGTCATTTTCCAGGTCCACAGTGTGCGGCAGCCCCAACACTTCTCTAAACCCCCAGGACCACAGTCTTGCTGAGTGCTATCTCACTTTGGCTATTATTTGTAATTTCATGACTATTGATGTCATCATTATTGACAATCTTGCCAAGTGCTATCTCGCTTTGGCTATTATTATTTGTAATTTCATGACTATTGATGTCATCATTATTGATAATTAAACTACTTGGAAGCAATATGTTTCAATTTTTTGGTCATTTCAAATAAATATTTGCATTCCAGTAACTTAAAGGCATTTAGAGCACAAAAAGAAATAGTTCTTTAAAAATATCAGACTATTTATGTATTCTGAATATAGTGTATGTTGTTAAATACTTTGAAGCACATGGGTATAGTCTGAAAAATATTGTTTTATTCTTGTTTATTTTGCTTGTGTTTCTCTTCTAGAGGTTTTGTGGGTTTAATTTTTATTTAAAATTTCCAGGCTATTTGTGCTAATTTCCATATATGGTGTGAGGTAGGTTCTATTTAATTTTTGCATAGGAGCCATTCAATTGTCTGAGTACCATTTGCTCTGGATAGTGTTCCTTAGCATCTTGAATTACTTTGGCACCTTTGTCAAAATTACTTACCTTAAAGAACTTATTTCTTGATTTTCAGTTCTATTCTTTTTATCTCTGTATTTATATTGAAGCCAATATGTCACCACTCTGTTTTGATTAGGGTATGTGGATTTCGCAACTCCACAATGAAATGAGTTAACTCCCTTTTCATTTTGTTTTACTTCTCTTGATTATCATCTAAGATGCTTGTTTTTCCAACTCACTCAATTGTATTTGACATTCATAATTTATAATGAAAGTATTATAGACTCAATGTAGAATGTATAAAACTCCTTTTGTACAAAGTGTCATGTATTATAATATATAATATCTGCATTAGTTGCAACGGGGATGGAATATAGCAAAAGGCTATGCATAAATCAGAGCAAAGAACTACACCATTAAAATTCATGACAAGGAACTGATGTTTTTAAAGAAATATGCCTTTTTCTGTACTCTAAAAGCCCTAAGTTACTGGAATGCAAATATTTACAAATACCTAATTGATAATAAAAACATTTTCAGAGATCTACCATTCTTATGCACTATATTTTGTTATTTTAAAATATTTCTCATATTATCAGTGTTAGTTCATAGTTAAAGGAGAAAAGTTAAGTTTAAAAGGCTTCATAATATATACAATGATATATATTTATGAAATATAGATTTGATATTTTAATGTCATTTGATTCAAATTGCTACTATCATATTAAACACTACTGCAGAGACTGCTTAGTGTAATGTGTTATGAATAAAAAGGTAAAATAATTGAAAACATAAAAAAGGTTTTCATCATTTGAATATATTACTTTGTTGACATAAGAACAGCTATCACAATTAATACTATATTTTGATTGCAGTTTGCAAAACCAATACAATAATATTAATTGCTTTTCAACTAACCTGCAATAGAAACTAACATTGGAACAGAAAACTATATCCTTATATATTAAATCATACATAATGCTAAGAATAAAAATCTAAAATATTGAAAGCAATCAAGAGTCATATGAGTGACATGATAGAACATAAGCCTCATTTTTTAACAAGATTACAGTGACAGATCTTGATATACAGGAATCAACTTTTTATAAACACAAGATTAGAAAAACAGATAATAAGAATAAATGGCGAAAAATGTTAAAATCCGAACGCAGATCCTATACACATACTGATGAATTACATTTTGTCATATCAAATTGTTTTATTAATTCAAATGTAATCTCCACAGACAACAATATCAAAATAATCAAAACTACAAAAAACAGATATGTCATGAGAATATAATTCCACTAAAGGATTCTTGTTGACAATATGTAAAGTTTATTAAGAAGGGTCATCTTTTTACACTTCTGTTTATTAACATTTATTTGTGTGGGTGTATGCATGCATATGTGTTGGGATATACTTGTTACTGTGCATGTGTAGAGGTCAAAGAACTTTCAAGTATCAGTTCTCTTTTGCCATGTGGGTCCCTGGGGTCAAATTCACATTCCCTTCTCAGAGACAAGTGCTTTATTTGCTGAACCATCTTGTCAGTCAACAGGGAGATTGACAAGAAAAGAGCATAGGATTCAACTAGGCAACTCAAAAAAAAAAAAAAAAGGGATGCCAACAAAGCAATAAATGTATGGAAAGGTCTTCAACAATAGTTATTTGGGAGGCAATAGAAGACTACAATGATATAATTCAACAGGAATACCAGTTTGGCTAAATTAATACACAAACAAATTAAAGTATTGTCAAACATTAATACAAAAATACTTCTTGCATATAACCTACAGGAATTCACATTATCACAATCCCTGCCAAACTATTTTGATCCTATGTTGAATGTGTACATTCCATATAACAACCAAAGTGACTTAGATATATAAAGAGTGAAATGTGTAACATATCATTATCTTTGGTAACAAATATTGGAATTAGTTTCAAAGCTCACCAATAATATAATGGATAAAGAATTTTTGGTATAGTATGTTTATACTAGAAATGCAGCAGAAAAATTTTTATCTTGTTATAGCTACATTAAATAACAATTATAAAAATTAAATAAAAATAATCAGATACAAAGTGGTGCACATTGATAGAAGCCATATATGTAAAATGTAAAAATATAATGAAATTAAACCATGGTGTTTTGGCATGCTGGATGCTATAGGAAGGTATAAAGTGTATTATTTCTTAATCTGGATGGTGATTGAAATGTGTTTGTTCTCTTCATGAAAATTTATTGGGCTTTATATTAAGTTTTGTGTTCCTGCATTTATGAATGATGTATTTCATAATAAAAATGTCTTATGAAAGAAAAAATTATGGAGATCTTACTGTAATAATAAAATTCTGATACTAAAAAGAAAATAATAAAGTTAAAATATTTTTAAAGTAAAATGAAACAAAATTTGAAATCATGTGTAATGGTCTGCAACATACATTAAATGAATTCCTCCAAGAATATCCTTTCCTTTTATTGGAAGGCAGAGATTAAAACATCCAAGACAAGCATGAGAAAATAACTTCACATCAGAAAAATCAAAGCAGCTTTCATAAGAAAGTATGTGAAATGTGTTCTGCTCACCCTAATGTAAAAGATACTCAATGATAATTTAAGTAGATATTTTGAAAATTTAATAAAAAATCAGAAGGATATGCTATAATAAATTTGAGACAATTTTTTAATTATTAAAAATATGTAGTTTTATTGTAAGTTATCAAACCAGCTACATGATTAGATTAGAGTTATTTTCCTTAAAGTAAAATATTTGGATCCACTTCTAACTGCTATTATTATCATAATTTATATAAAATTTGACTGCATTACCAATTTTATTTTTTCCAAGTTTTATCTTCTTAATGTTCTTTGATGACTAGAATATTACTGTGAGTATTAGTCATTCTAATTGTTATTGAATTGTTATTTTATCTTCATATACTGTACCCATTGCTGGACAGTATCCAAGAAAGTTAATCACATGTTAACAACTTTGTACTCACTTATTAAATTCTTAGAAAGCTTATCTATTCAGTTGTATAGTGTGATACTGCTAGTTTCTTCAGTCCCTCATACAATCATGACACTGGGATACCACAAATTCACTACTGCTTTAAGAAAAATGCATTTCTTTGTGTTAGCAAAGAATCCTAAAATGAAATCCATGTTCATGATTTATTCTCAATTTAACTGTAGGTATGTCTTTCTAAATAATATAGAAACATTTATAAACTGAATCACTTGATCTGTCAATGTCCAAAGATCCCAAGTCAAATCTTCTGATGATGTTCTTATGCTAAAAGATTTTGTATTTTTATCATAATGGTATAGAATATATTTCTAATATACAATTTATTTTTTAACTTATCATGTTATTCAGAAAGGATCGAGAGGAGGTCAGCACCTCAGCTGGAATCAGTTTCATAATGAGATTTTCAGAATTGATCTTAAATCAAAGACACAAAATCGTACTTATTTTCTAAAAGTTTTCTCTTCTATATGTCATTAACATATTCATTATTTATTGACATAAATTTAGTGAGCCTCAAAAAAAAAAAAAAGAGAAGATGAAAGTATAGATGGAACAGAAAATCTGCCACAAAAGGCAGAACCCGATTCCTTTGTCTTTATGTGAACTAGTAAATACTCACTTTACAAAGTGAGCTACCCAAGCCTTCCTTTTTTTTATCTGTTTTGTAAGAACATAAACAGTAAGTACATTTTCTACTTTCCTTTTAATTGTATTTTTTTATAACAGACCCCTCCCCACAATTGTCAGGTGATAAAACTATGTCTAACATGTCATGACGAGAGTCCTAATTTCAGGTAACCTTGCACATTGCTCTTAACTGCTGTTCAGCACCATTTGCTGAGGATGAATGAAGACAATGGTAGGAGCTGAAGGAGAAAGTGCAGAGACAAGAGATGTACCATCTCCATGAAGCAGCTTGTATGAAAAACAGTCCATCAAGCCCGAGTATCACAAGTGTATATGAGATCTTTAGAGCTTAACAGTAATTATTACAACAGCCACAAAAATAATTACCATGATCTGGCAAATCAAACATTTCTGGCAAATTTAAATTCCCTTCATTTGCCTAATTTAGTGACAATTCTTTCTCCACTTCATTCATTCATGTTTTGTAAGAACCCAGGGTTGTTCACTGATGTAAAGGCAATGTTGAGCTTTAACATATTTGTATGCAAAAAAGAGGTGCTAAAACTGACAATAATAATAAAAAGGATAGTCATGGCATTGATGAATTCTTAAAACTACTTAAGAAGGAAAGAACCTGGTTGGTTCTGTATTTCTAAAGAAATCAAGAGCACAATGTTAAGTAAACTCTGTGAGATGATGGGCTTTATGATGATGACCTTGTCAGTAACTAGGTGTATCTCTGTCCCTGTCACCTTCATCTCATTTAACTCCTAGGGAGAAAATAATATGATTGTTGTTGTGACAAGATCAGACATAAAAGTTTGACTCCACTCCAGGAAATGCCCTAAGTTTCCAAATCACAGGTCCTTCCTACAACATTTTTTTCAAGCAAATTATTATTTTTTTTATAGAATTCTTTTCTTTTTTTTTTGGAAATCAATACAATTTACTGTACATGAAAAATTTAAACCAACATAATATTGAAAAGCTATTTTCAAATATCAATGTAGTCAGAAATCCAGAAAATATGTAAAATTTGGGTTAGGTTTAGGAAGAACTCTCAGGTTCTCTGCAGAAAGTCTAAGGCACACTTAACCTAAATCATTACACTCATAGTCTACTCGAAGATGTTTCTACACACAAACAAAATTTTCTGTTCAATCTTACCTTTTTCTTATGTGGAAGAGAGTATGTAAATACTTTTCAACAGTAAAGCTAAAGGCTGCATTGATTCTACTTAAAAAATGTATTATTTTCCCGATAAAACCAAGACGTTACCTATGCAATGCATTAGCAAGATCACAGCTGTCCACTCTACTGGTCACTATTTTCATATTTTTGAAACACTCACCAAATAGTTCCCTCTTTTTTCAGGGTTCTGGTCTAGTACTTTTCCTGTATGAATTAAAAATCATAACTTAATATGGTGGTATTTTATTTGTACTGAAATGTGATTTTCATTGTATGTCAATAAATAAAATTGCCCCGGGGGTCAGAGCTATTAGAGCCATAGCAAGAGCGTGGTGGTGGTGGCGCATGCCTTTAATCTCAGCACTTGGTAGAAGAGCTAGGTAGATCTCTGTGTGTTCAGGGATACAGCCAGCATTGGAGACATAGGCCTTTAAGACCTGGAGGGCGGTACTTACAGGCAGTGACAAGGCAGCCATGTGTTTGGGTTTACAACCAATGAGAAGGCAGAACAGAAAGACTATTTAAAGACAGACACACAGGAAGTAGCTCTCTCTCTTTCGGGGAAGCTAGGAGCACTGCAGGAGGTAAGATTTCAGCTCTGAGCTCTGACCTCTCGGCTTTCTCTTTTACATTGGTTCTGTGTTTCTTATTTTAATAAGATGGTTGGTTACATCTACAACTTAAGATAAAGATAATTACATGACAAGTAAATTAATCACATTGTCTTCTGGTATGATTTTGACTAGTATAGATCTAATATTTCTTAGGGACATCATTCACCTAGTTTCCAAAGGGTTTCTCTTTGCCCATATACTTGTCTAGACTTCTCTCTTCTTTTTGTAAATGTCTTCACAGATGTGAGTCTATGATTTTGTATTATCCTACAACCATGGATATTGATTACTTTTTCATATCCCCTTTGGCTATTTCGATGTCTTCTTTGGAAAAAGTCTATTAAGTTTATCTGCCCATTTTAAAAATTATTTTTCATTCTGATCCAGAACTTTATGAGCTTTCTATGTATTTTAGATGTTTTTGCTGTGCTAGACATATACTTGCATTTTTTTTCTATCTGCAAACCTCAGATCTCTTTGTTCTTAGGTTGTTTTCTTTGCTGTATGGGTACTTTTCAGCTTTCTATGGTTTCACTTGTCTATTTACTTTGCATGGTTGGTGTTTGGATGCAAGAAATCACTGTGGAGAGGACTATGGTGCTCAGCTCTTGCTTCTCCTGTTTCCCTCCAGAAGGAGGTCATCTGGGATAGATTTGCATGTGAGGACCCTAGCCACTGCATTTTTCTTCCTTGGGAGGTTTCCAATGATTGTTTTCTCCTTTGTTATTTACTGTTCAGGTTTTTGTTTTCTTCTTGACTCTGTCTTGCTAAATCATTTCCTCAGCAACTGATTCATTTCATTAAATTTTATTTCGTTAAATTTGCTAGCAAATATTTATTTCTAGTAGTTCCTTAAATTATTTTTGTTCTTGAGGAATCTATTGTAACCTCTTATTTTTTCTAATTTATTTGAATTTCTCCCTCCCCCTTTTCTCCTTAGTTTAGCTAGGGGCTCACCAATTTTGTATGCCTTTGAAAAAAACAACTTTCATCTATTGTATTAACATGCTTTTTTTTTCTTCTAGTGACTTGATATGTAAACTTAAGCTTTTAAACTGGGAATTTTTTCTTTTTAATATATGCATTGTCTTTGTAATTTACCTCTTACAAGGAAAACATTTAGTTGAGGGGGCTAACTTACAGTTTCGGAGGTTCAATCCATTATCATAGTGGGAGCATGTTGGCGTGCAGGCAGACAAGGTTCTGGAGAGGTAGCTGAGAGTTCTACATTTTGCAGACAACAGAAAGTGAACTGAGACACTGGGTGGCATTCTGAGCATAGGAAACCTCGAAGCCCATTCCCACAGTGACACACTTCTTCTAACAAGGCCATACCCACTCCAACAAAGCCACATGTCCTAATAATGCCACTCCCTATGAGATTATGAGGGCTACTTACATTCTAACTATCATATTACAGCCCTTGACCACCATAAGCTTATAACAACATCATAATGCAAAATTCATTCAGTTCAACTTCAAAAGGCCCCCTCATCTATCACATTCTTAATAATGTTTTAAAGCCCACAGTTGAAAATCTCTTCTGAGATTCATGCAATCTCTTAACTGTAATCACCTATAAAAATAAAAATCAAAAAGCAGGTCACACACTCCCAAAATAAAATGTCACAAGATATATATTACTATTCCAAAATTTAGGGAAAAGAACATAATAAGGAAATACTGGAACAAAGCAAGACCAAAAATCATCTGGGCAAGCTCCAAACTCCACATGTCTGTGTCTGATATCAAAATTCTCTTCAGATCTCCAACTCCATTCATCTCTTCTGACTGCAACACACTTCTTTCTCTTGGGCTGATTCCACTCCCTGTTAGCAGCTCTCCTTGGCAGATATCCCACCACGGTGGCATCTCTAACTTCTTGAGTTCCTCAAAGCAATCCAGGCTTCAATTTCACAACTTTGGACTCCTACATCTTGCAGGCAATAGGAAGTCAACTGAGACATTAGGTGGTATCCTGAGCATAGGAAACCTCAAAGCCCACCCCCCATAGTGACACACTTTCTCTAACAAGGCCATACCCACTCCAACAAAGCCAAATCTCTTAATAGAGCCACTCCCTATAAGATTATGGGGTCCAATTACAGGACAGGTAGTATATTAAAGGCTTCGTGGCTGGGCAGACATTCCAGTCCTACCACAGGGAGCCTTGCTTGCTTACAGAATATTGCTGGTCCAGGCCCCATATTCTCCACTTATAGGAGTCCTCTTTAGGGTAACCCTTATAGGTTCCAAGCAGTTGCCACTGCACTAGGTTCCCACATCATCCCCTAAATGCCCCCCATTCCAGTTCTCTCTCCCTATACCCCCTCTCTCTGTGTGAGTATATGTATATTCCTCCTTTTCCCTATCCCCATCCACTCCCAGTGCTTCTGCAAAATCTATTCTATCTCCCCTTCCCAGGGAGATCCATGATTTCCCTCATTGTTACTTAGCCTTTCTCTCTCTGTGGATCATAGAATAATTATCCTCTACATACAATAAAAAATCCACTTATAAGTGAATACATAACATGTCTGTCTTTTTGGGTCTGGGTTGTCTCACTTGGGATGATTTTTTTCTAGTTCCATCCATTTGCCTTCAAATTTCATGATGTCATTTTTAACAGTTGAGTAATATTCCGTTGCTGTGGGATGGATGTTCTGTATGCTGTGAATGTGTTGCTCTGATTAGTTGATAAATAAAACAATGATTGGCCAGTAGCCAGGCAGGAAGTATAGGCAGGATAAACAGACAAGAAGAATTCTGGGAAGTGGAAGACTGAGTCAGGAGATGCTGCCAGCCACCGCCACCATGAGAAGCAAGATGTAAAGATACTGGTAAGCCATGTGTCACATGGCAAGGTATAGATTTATAGAAATGGGTTAATTTAAGATGTAAGATCTAGATAGCATGAAGCCTGAGCCATTAGGCCATATAGTTTTAATTAATATAAGCCTCTGTGTGTTCATTAGGGTATGAGTGGCTGCGGGCCTAGGAGGGACTGGAGAAAACTTCATCTACACTCCATTGTATACATGTAGCACTTTTCTTTATCCATTCTTCAATGGAGAGACATCTAGGTTATTTCCAGTTTCTAGCTATTATGAATAAGGCCACCAGGAACAGAGTTGAGCAAGCGTCCTTATGGTGGATGAATTGTCCTTTGGGTATATGCCCAAGAGTGAAATAGCTGAGTCTTGAGATAAATCAATTCCCAATTTTCTGAGGCAGTGCCATATTGATTTTCATAATAGCTATACAAGTTTGCATGCCTACCAGCAAAGCAGGAATGTTCTGCTAGCTTCATCTCCTTGCCACCCTATGATGTCACTTGTGTTTATATCTTAGTCATTCTGACAGGTGTAAGATAGAAACTCAAAGTAGTTTTGAATTGCATTTCCCTGATGGATAAAGATGTGGACCATTTTTCTGTTTCTAAGCCATTTCAGATTCCTCTATGGAGAATTCTCTGTTTAGACCTGTATTTCATTTTTACTTGGATTATTTGGTTTGTTGATATCTAGTCTCTTGAGTTCTTTATATATTTTGGGTATTAATTGCATGATTTCTTTCTCAGTCTCTTTGTCATTTGTCTGTAGGAAGGCTACTTATTATTATTATTTTTTTAGTTAATTTTATATCCAGTCATTTCACTGAAGGTCCAGATGAACCAACAAGCTCTACTCTTGGTGATAGACCCCATCTCACAAAATAAAAATAAAATGTGGAGAACAGTTGAGGAAGACATATGACATTGAAGTTTATCAGCTGTAGGAGTTCCCTGGTAGAATTTTTGTGGCTGTTTATGTATACTATCATATCATCTGCAAATAGCAATACTTTGACTTCTTTCTTTACAATTTGTACCCCCTTGCTCTCCTTCAGTTGTTTTATTGCTCTGGCTAGAACTTCAAGTGCTACATTGAATAGATATGGAGAGAGTGATAGCTTTTCTTGTTCCTGATTTTAGTGGATTTGCTTTGATTTTCTCTCCACTTAATATAATTTTGGCTGTAGGCTTGCTGTAAATTGCCTTTATTGTGTTTTGGTATGTCCCCTGTATCCCTGATCTCTCCAAAACTTTTATTGTGAAGGGAAGTTTGATTTCATCAAAGGATATTTTCACACAATGAGATGATCATGTGCTTTTCTTTCTTTCAGTTTGTTTATATGGTTTATTATATTGACTTATTTTCATTTGAATCAACCCTGCATCATCGGGATGAAGCCCACTTGATCAAAGTAGATGATCTTTTTAATGTGTTCTTGGATTCAGTCTGTGAGTATTTTATTGAGTGTTTTGCATCAAAAACTTGTTTTTGTAGTAGAGATTTCAGATCTGCTGTTAATTTGCTAGTATCTGATCTCTCCAATTTTTTATGAAAACACTTATATATGTATGAACTTTCCTCTCAGCACCACTTATACTGTGTCCCATAAATTTTGGTATGTGGTGCATTCATTTTCATTCTAGAAAGTCTTTAATGTCTTCCTTTGTGACTGTCTTGACTCTGTTTTCATTCAGCATAGAGTTCTTCAGTTTCCATGAGTTTGTTGGCTTTCTGTTGAAATCCAGCTTTAATCCATGGTGATTTGAGAGGATATAAGAGGTTATTTCAATTTTATTGTATCTGTTCAGACTTGCCTTGTGACCAAGCATGTGTACAACTTTTGGGAATGTTCTGTGAGGTGCTGAGAAGAAAGTATGTTCTTTTGTGTTTGGACAAAATGTTCTGTAGATGTCTTTTAGGTCCACTGGTTTATCATATATATTAGCTCAAGTATTTCTCTGTTTATTTTTTGTCTGGATGACCTGTCTGTTGGTGAATGTGGAGTATTGAACTCTCCCACTATCACTGTACAAGGGTCAATGCCTGGTTTAAGCTTCAGTAATACTTGCTTTATAAACATGGGTGCCCTTGCATTTGAGGCATAGATGTTAAGAATTGAAGTATCATCTTGGGTGGATATTTTCTTTGATGAACATGAAATTTTGTCCCTGTCTCTTGATTACTTGTGGTTTCACATCTATTTTGTTAGATATTACAATAGGTACAGCAGCTTGCTTCTTAGGTCCATTTGCTTAGAAAATCATTTTCCAACCTTTTACTCCAAGGTAATGTCTATCTTTGAAGTGTCCGTCTTATATATAGCAGAAGGATTAATCTTGTTTTTGCATCTATTCTGTTTATGTCTTCTGGGGGAATAAGTTAAGCCATTGATATTGAGAAATATCAGTGACCAATGATTTTTAATTCCTGTTATTTTAAAATTCCAGGATTTTAATTCCTGTTTTATTGTTTTTGGTGGTGGTAGTGGTGTGTGTGTGTGTGTGTGTGTGTGTGTGTGTGTGTGTGCTCGTGCGCGCGCGCGTGGGTGCGCGCACACGCATATGTTTCCCTTCCTTTGGTTTTGTTGCTGTGAGATTATTTATTTCCTGTGTTGTCATGAGTTGGAGTTTTCCTTCTAGAACGTTCTATAGGGCTGGATTTATAGATCTATATTGTTTAAATTTGACGTTATCATTGAATATCTTGTTTTCTCCATCTATGATGACTGAAATTTTTGGTGGTTATAGTAGTCTGGGCAGTGTTGTCTTTTAGAGTCTGCAGCACATTTTTCCAGGCACTGCTGACTTTTATCTTCTCCTTTAAGAAGCTGGATCTAATTCTAATAGGTATGCCTTTATATGTTACTTGGCCATTTTCCCTTGAAGCTTTTAATATTCGTCCTTTGTATAGTGAGTGTTTTGGTTATTATTTGGCAAGGGGACTTTCTTTTCTAGTCCAATTTATTTGGTGTTTTCTATGCCTCTAGTATCGTTATAGGCATGTCCTTCTTTAGATTAGAAAATTTTTCTTCTATGATTTTTTTAAAAAATATTTTCTGGGCCTTTGAGCTGGAATTCTTCTCCATCTATTCCTATTATAGATCCTGTTTTTAATATCTATTCTATTAGTCTGTGTCCTTTTCATCTGCACATTGCAGCTTTCAGTGGATGCTGTCAAATCCTCAAGACAGGCAGAATAAACACTTGAGCAAAAAGGGGACATTATATGTGCAACATAACCATTCTAGATAGAAACTAGACACTTGGTTTTGTTTTCTGCCAATATTGGGCTGAGCTAGGAGTGAGAGCTATGGGAAGTACTTGTGTGCCTAATTGAGACCATCTTGGCATTCCTTACAGTTCCAGGGAAAGAGCATAGGCTTCATGAGAGCTCCTGGAGATGGGCAATTTAGGAGCCAATTGTCCAGATCACAGCTATAAAAGTGTATATTGTCCACCTCCTTCCAAGGGAACTGGAAGCATAGATTTACTACTAGAACAAATTAGTAGAGAGAAACCAGGGTTCAAGCTTCCAGAGGACTGGTAATGTCACCCCATTAGATTCTAGATGCAGTTAGTTAAGATGGAGATGATTGAAAAGCAGCTGGGGATGATACAGCATTAGATGTTCAATTTAATCCAGCTGGACCTGGCTCTTATGACCTGAACACTTGTACTGAAACTTGGGAAAAACTTGGGAAGGACTCATGTACCAGTCTAAAATTGCCTTTTGTTTCCATCTGTGGTCCTAGACACTATCAAATGTCAGATGCCATTTACTCACAGTAATAAACAAGTTTAGAGATATCTTCTACCAGAAGTCATGACATTTGGGATAATAGATATGTGTCATCTCCCCTCTTTGTTTCTCAGGGAGAAGCTGTGAGTTAGAGGTTCCCTCTAAAATGTATGGTGCATTGAGTGTTAGAGCTAAAATGTGTCTTGGCTTTTTTTTTTTAACCTGTTTTGATAAGAATATTTTTCTTCAGTTGCCTTAGTGTATAAGAATCTGCCAACTTATTTCTGGACTTCCTCAGAGGGAATTGATCCATGTGTAGCTATTTATTTGGTATATCTGTGGGTGGAGAAAATGTCTGGAGTCTCCTAGTCTGCCGTCTTCCTGATGACATTTTTGTATGCATGCGTATGCTGTTTTAGTTTTGAATGTCTGGAGATAGGACATGCATTTCCATATAACTGTTTCACTATACATAAGTCCACTAATCTATACATTGTTCCAAACCAGCTTTTTTTTTTCATTTTTAAATAATTAAATTGAACGCACAAAGACTAAATGAGTTGTCTGAGGCTACCTCAGTAGTGAAATGACAGATACCAGGAAGGACTTGCTTCCTCATCAGTGTGTGTGGCATGTCCACAGATGAAGAAAAAGAGCAGAGCCAGGCAGGGGGCTGATACCCGGTGGAGGGGCGGGGAGAAGCAACAGGAGCACCCGCTCCCAGAACTGTGCTATCATCACACTTCCCTCATTGCCCTTGGCTGATCTACTCGGTAAGACTCTGTATCCATCTGTTCTAACTCTCCCTCAGAAGAAGAATCTAATTAAATCTCAATTTGCATTAGGACAATATGTGGTAAACTATTTCTAATTTGGAGAAAGGAGAGGACTCGATTTTGAAACAGTAAGAAGAGTAAGTGACAGCAACGTTTTGAAGATTTTGCCACATTGAGTAACTTTCTTGAGAAGCAAAACAATAAAAAAGGTAAGAAGAGTCCTCAACCAGAATTAAAAGAGAAGTGAAAAGACAGAATTGTTTTTTTTTCCCCATTTAGAGTCCATTGAGGAATCTTTCTATTCAACTCAAATGTCGGCTACTATTCACAGAGAACATTAAAGTTTTCAAGTAATTAAAATTTCACATAACTAAAATTTTCACTTTTCAAACACTGTTCACATTTTCAGTGCTCAATAACTATGTGTGGCCATGAGCCATCACATTAGACAGGGATGAAGTGATCAGTAATGGCACATCCAACCACAGTGTACAATCATGAACAAGACAAAGCAAATTTATTTTATTTACCATAGTTAGAGCCTCCAGGGGCTTTCTGTTTCTTTCTCTTGCTCTGACAGAACACATGCAACCAACTGTTTAAAATTTTTCTTCCTATTAGGCATAATTTTTAGGATTTTTCAAAATATATGGTTTCTCTTACATGTTTTAACAGCCTATATTTTTTTTAGAATAAATATAAAATATAAACCTAGTTTCTTTTACATTTTTATTTTTTAAGATAAGCTGTGGGGAATCTGTATTTTTTAAAAATCAACCCTGGCATTCATCTTTGTTGAGGTATGCCTCTGCTCATGTTATATTTATGTCTTCTTAATCATCTCTGCATAGTCTTGTCCAGTATGAATATAATGACAAATTATATATTCTCTCCTTTCACTATCTTCAAAACATTTCAGCTATGCAATTTTTTTACTCAGAAAATTCAACAGAGAGACTATCTCTTGATATTTCCTTCATTCAATTGATACCATGGCATTCTGCCTTTTTGAAAATAATGTATTCCAAGACATGTATAGTTTTATTTCCTCACAATTATATACAATAGTTGGGATATCTGGTATAAGTGGTTCAGAATCTTCTTATCTGAATTTATAATTTTATTTATGCCTCTGGAATTAGATGTAATAAATTGAGCAGTCTCAAGATTCCTATACAAGTAAATAAACAGATATACCTTCATTAATAAATACACATAAATGATATAACAATGTAAGTAAGGATAGATGAGAAATTAAGTGTGTACTAAAATCATAAACCCCAAATTGTCAAACTCTAACACTTGAAAGCTTGCACCATTCTATTCTTGTTAAATTCTTTCATCCATCTTTCCCACTTCAGTGGATTTTCTAATATTTCCCTTTTGATTTTTAATGAACACTCTGGTTAAATTAGCTATAATGGAGGCAGCAAAAGCATATTTATTAATTAGCAGTGGGAGTATTTCAGAGGAAAGTGGTTCTATAAAAAAGAATTGAAGTCAATATATCCCCTTATCACACAGCCTTAAATCATTGGCAGACTGGAAGTAGTATATGTCTTGACTATTTTACAAGGCTTTTATGAGAATCGAATGGGATGATTTAGGTGAAATCCTTTTGAGAACTATCCTGATGGAAGATGCTGCAAGCACTGGGGGAATATGTTTGTGAAATCAGCAGCTCTTTGGCTGTTGGGTCAGACACAGGCAGAAGAAAATTCCAGATATGGACTACATGACGTCTTCAGTTTAAGGCCAGCACTTGGGCCAGGTGTGGCAGTGCAGGCCTTTAATCCCAGCACTTGGGTTGGGAATTCATATCCACTTCTCTTGATCTATGATGGCATTTTGTCTTGTTTGAACTTGAACAGGTCTTGTGCATGCTGTCAGAGTGTGTGACTTCACACGTGCATCAGTCCTCTTGTGTACGGATGATACTGCTTCCTTGGAGCCACCCACCACTTGTGGCTCTCAGACTCTTTCTGCCACCTCTTCTGCATAGTTACCAGAGCCCTGAGGGGAGGGTTGATAGCAACATCCCACTTCTGGCTGAGTATTCCAAAGTCTCTCACTTTCTGCACACTGTTCACGTGTGGGCCTCCTTTACCATTTACTATGAGAAGAAGCATTTACTGTGTGTAATGCTCTGATATATGATTATAGTAATATGTCATTATATTGTTAGGTTCTTTTTTAAGAATAATAGCAGTAGGATTTCCCCTACGGTCCATGACCTATCTTGTCTCAAATTCTTTTTTTTTTTTTTTTTTGGCTATTTTTTTTTTAATTTTATTTTACAATACAATTCACTTCTACATATCAGCCACAGATTCCCTTGTTTCCCCCCCTCCTGCCCCTCTCCCCTTCCCTCCAGTCCACCCCTCCATTCCCACCTCCTCCAGGGCAAAGACCCCCCCCCTCCAGGACTGAGATCAACCTGGTAGACTCAGTCCAGGCAGGTCCAGTACCCTCCTTCCAGGCCGAGCCAAGCGACCCTGCATAAGCCCCAGGTTTCAAACAGCCAACTCTATGCAATGTGCACAGGACCCAGTCCCACTGCCTGGATGCCTCCCAAACAGATCAAGCCAATCAACTGTCTCACCCATTCAGAGGGCCTGATCCAGTTGGGGGGCCCTTAGCCATTAGTTCATAGTTCATGTGTTTCCATTCGTTTCGCTATTTGTCCCTATGCTTTATCCAACCTTGGTCTCAACAATTCTCATTCATATAAACCCTCCTCTTTCTCGCTAATTAGACTCCCGGAGCTCCACCAGGGGCCTAGCCGTGGATCTCTGCATCCAGATCCCTTAGTCCTTGGATGGGGTTTCTAGCACGACAATTAGGGTGTTTGGCCATCCCATCACCAGAGTAGGTCAGCTCGGGCTGTCTCTTGACCATTGCCAGCAGTCTATTGTGGGGGTATCTTTGTGGATTTCTGTGGGCCTCTCTAGCACTTTGCTTCTTCCTATTCTCATGTGGTCTTCTTTTACCATGGTCTCCTATTCCTTGTTCTCCCTCTCTGTTCTTGATCCAGCTGTGATCTCCCACTCTCCCAAGCTCTCTTTCCCTCAACCCTAGCCCTTCATTACCCCCACTCA
This sequence comes from Peromyscus maniculatus bairdii, assembly GCF_049852395.1. Lineage (NCBI taxonomy): Eukaryota > Metazoa > Chordata > Mammalia > Rodentia > Cricetidae > Peromyscus > Peromyscus maniculatus. Next base: position 31,140,385 of record NC_134865.1, read on the forward strand.
TGTCCAGGCTGTTCATGTAGATCTCATCCATTTCTCTGTCATTGGGCAATCCTCGTGTCTTTTTTGGGGTCCTGTTTTCCAGGTAGCCTCCCTGGTGATGTGAGTAGCAGTCCAGTCATCCATGTTCCACAACTAATATCCTCCTATGAGTGAGTACATACCATGTTTGTCTTTCTGAGTCTGGGTTACCTCACTCAGGATGATTTCAACAACAACAAAAACTACAGAAAACCTATAATCTCATGGAAACTGAATAATGCTCAACTGAATCACCAATGGGTTAAGGAAGAAATAAAAGACTTCATAGAACGAAACTGAAGACACCACATACCCAAACTTATGGGACACCAGGAAAGCAGTGCTAAGAGGGAAATTCATAGCACTAAATGCCCACATAAAGAAGTTGTCTCAAATTCTTAACCATCTTGTCTATGTTCCAGCTTGGACCTAAATCCAATAAAAAATTGATTGGTTATTCCCCAAACATTTGTACCACTGTTGCACCAGTATATCTTTCAGGCAGGTAGTTGTAGGTTGCAGTTTTAGTTTTCAAAAGAGGAAATACACATGGCTGAGAAACACTTAAATAAAAGTTCCATATCCTTAGCCATCTGCGATGCAAATTAAAATTACTTTGAGATTTCATCCAGCTACACCACTCTTTGCCATATATGCAAAGGAATCTACATCCTACTACAGAGGATGTTCATCCATGTTCATTGCTGTTCTATTCATAATAGCTAGAAATTGGAAGCAGCCTAGATGTTCATCAATAAATGAATGGATGATAAAATGTGGTACATTTATACACAAAGGATTTTTTTTGTTTTTTTTTTTTTACTTAAAAATTATCAAATTTGCAGTAAATGGTTGGGGCTAGGAAAAAAAGCATGCTGAGTTAATTAACCGAACTAAAAACACAACTCCAAAACACAAGCATTACGTTTTCTGTTGTGTGTGCATATTACCTCTTAAGCTTTGGAGGTGTGCCACAATCTGAATAATCACAGAAGTTAGATACCTAGTAAAGGACCAGGGGAGAGGAGAAAAATCTCCCCCAAAAGAAGTAGAAAATAGTGTTATAGAGAGGTAAAGGGGAGAGTAGAATAGGAAGATGAGATAGGAATGGAATGGGAGAAAATCATGAAGAAAAGAGTATGGGGAATGATGACAAATAGTAAAGGCCATGTGGAGAATCATATGGAAACCCTGATACTATAGAAACTTCCTAAAATGCATACATAAATGAAAGGAATCTAAATGGAGTCACCAAATAATAGTGGAGACAATGCCCCCAGCTAGTCACCCTACCTGGCCAGCAAAACCTCCAGCACCAGGAACAGGTTACGTCTTGTAGAATCATTGATCAAAGGGTCCAATGAAATCTTCCAAAACCCCACCATCTCCTGCTAAGGTTACTGGTTACTCTCTACAACATGATCTTAAGGCCCAATTGAGGAGGACAACACTCATGTCATCAAATATGGAGACACTGAGCTACTGGTGCCTAACTGAAGCTTCACTTCTACTGAGCAGTGCTCATGGAGTTGGAAGGTACTCTGCACACTAGCAAAGAAGAGGGTACTCTTGCAGGAGCCATAGCCAGTGCTTCGTGTCCACATCTGGTGCATTACAACTGCCTGTCATTCCAGCTCCAGGGGCCAGTTTTCTCTTCTGGACTCTGATGCATTTGTGTTCATGTTTATGTATACACACACACACACACACACACACACACACACACACACACACACACACACACGCGCGCGCACACACACACACACACACACATACACACACAATATAAAGCAAAATAAATCTTTTAAAAATGTATTAACATCTTGTAACAGTTTCTACAATTATTATACTAAAAATTCATTCATGTATATGTCCTCTAGATTTATTTTTCTATTTTCACTATAGCATCTTATATATAATTAAATTGTATATACGCATGTATATCAAGCAAGATTAAAATCTGTTCACAAACTTACCATTAAAGGAGCAGAACAATTTGTAGTATCAGTCATTGTTCCATTGGGGCATGCAAATTTTTTAGATAAATTGTACAGTGTCACTGACTATTAACAAAACTTCTCTTTCTTAGGGAACAGAAAATCTCATAAGCAGGGTCATAAAGACAAACATCTGAACTCCATTCTGCTCTCAGTTCACAGGGACTCAATGAGATCTGAACCAAGTATGGATTTTGTTTCAGAGGGTGGATTTTTGTCCTATACTTTTGCAACACAAACGATAGTACAAACTTGTTAGTAAATGGGTTCTCACTTTGCTGCCAGGCTTATGTTGCCATCTATTTATGAGTCTCCTAAGGTCTGGATGGCAGCTCATGCCTATAATCCCAGCACTTGGGAAGTAGAGGTAGGACAGTTTCAAGTTCAAGGTGAGCATGGGCTACCTACAATGTTAGACTCTATCTAGATAAATAAATAATCACAGGAAAACAGTAAATGCCCTCAAATTGAAGAATTTGGTGTCATTTGATGTTACAGAACAAGCTAATCTCCCTTTCAATAAGTTGAAGTCACTTCTTTCAGGTGAACTCTTTCTCCATGTGGGAAAAAGGGACACACAGTGACCAAATCTATGTTTCATTACTGAGAAGAAATTATGGACTACATATGTATTGCTATTGCCAGAAAATGTTCACATGGCCAATATTTTCCTTAGAGCTGTTGAAAATGGAGTAAGTACTATCAGTTCCTAAGAAGTATTTCTGGTTTTGCTGTAACTTTGTTTAAGATTGGGCTTGCCTTGTAGGATTTTATGAAGTGCCCCAAATCATACTTGCCTCTGGCCTGGTAATTATCACCAGTAGATGCTTTAAAAACATCTGTCACCACAGACAAGTGACACAGTAGCTATGTGCCCTGCCAGACAGGTAGAAATAGGGCTTCCCGACATTTCAACCACTTTATCTTCGTTTATCTTCTAATCTTGGGGCTTTCCTCTGCCCAAGATGCTTAGCTTCAGAGATGTGTAGTCTCCCTTCACCTAGTTTCTGAAAAATGTCTCTTCTACATCAAGGTGAGTATTCTCATTACTACATAGCCCAGCTGAGATGTTTTAACTGAATTTGAGCTCTTAAAAATTTAAATGTATCATTCTGTGAAATAAACATCTAAATCAAAAACCACAGGATGGACGGGGGCACACACATGCACACGCACACCCACAAACAAAACTATCCATTGAAAACAATCCATGTATCACCACCATTGGGAGCAAGTCCTTGGAAAGTCTGAGGTAAAACTTCCTCCTGCACAGAAGCACCTGACCTTTCCACTAGAGAACACATAGCTCTGTATTAAACATCTTATGCAATAAAGGAACAAAGGTACTGAACAATGTAATAAAAATGGCTATATGGATAACTAAAATCAGTTTTGTTCCCCTGGTGTTTAGCTTAAATTAGTTTTAGAGTTTGTCTTGGGAATAAAGATCTAGAGATAAATTCGGTTTTGAGTTTCACAAAGCTACATTGTGAGCAGGGTGCTGGAATGTGACCTGGTTGTGCCATCAGAACTGCTGCTGGTAGGTAGATGGATGAAGAAAAGTACAGCAAATCTTGCATTTACTCTTTTTGTTCTTGAAGCTGATTCTGCTAAGATAGGCATTGTTCCATACATAATTTGTTGTGATCAAATTAAGTGCTTACGTGTGGGAAAGTGCTGAGAAAACAGAGCAAGGAGCTGGGGGATGGAAAGAGAACCAAAGGTGAGGGAGAACAAAAGAACCTTCAGTTCTACCCCCAAATCTTAGGAAACCATATCTTTAGACATGCCTATACAATTCTATATGATGTACATTTTTTTTAACGTCAGGCAGTGAGGCTACACTATTGTTTTATGTTTCCAAAAGTCTGGAAAATTAATAAAACAAAATTCAAAATGTATATTCTTTCTAATGAATTTATTTATTTATTTATTTATTTATATGTGTGTACACACATAGGGTATATGTACATGTTAAAGCAGGTGCCCATGAGGCTAGACTCATTGGATCCCTTGGAAGCTGGAATGAAGTAGATCGTGGGCCTGCCCACGTGGGTGCAGGGAGCAAAACTGACCGGGGACTTCCAGAGAGCATCAGGTGATCTTAATTGCTGAACCATCTCCTCATTTCCTTCCACTGAATTTAAAACAGGCTTGATAATGTATTAAATGCATACAGAATATGATTTAAAGATATTTGATTTAAACTGTTGCTTTTATAAGATTCATAACATAAAACATAGTTACTTATATACAGATAATCATATTTTCTTCCTTTTCTATTTTATGCTATATAGTAACTAAAATAATAAAAAAGATACACACAAATGTCTAATTCTTCAAAAATGTTCTGTTTTCATGAGCTAAATTCTGTTTTTGGATCTGTTTTCAGTGTTCCTTCTGAAGTCCGTGGGGGTGATGAGTGACCAGCCAAAGTCTCACTTGGCCTCCTGGTTTTAGTAGGAAGCAGATGGCCATGTTAGACTTCAAGAAAAGTCATATTTGTAAAAAATGTTGCAAAACATATAAATTAAATGGCTCAACATTCTGCAAATAAGAAAAAACAACTCTAGGCCTATAAATTATATATGATGTATTTGTTCTAGAAGGACATCGTGCCTATTTACAGACAATGAAAAAGAAATAAATAGCAGAAAAAAAATCAAAGAGTCATAGGTTAGTGGCTTATGTGTAAAAGCCTTTTCAGGAGCCAACACTGTGGAATTAGTTGACATTAAAATAGCAACAAAAGTATTTTTGTGCCATTAAAACTTATCTACAATGGAACATTATTGATTGTCTTCTGAGATGATGTTTATAATGATTCATCACCTGCACCACAAACTGCACTAGCATGAAAATCCTAAGGTTTAGCAGTTAGAGGTACAATCTCACAATCTAATTGCTGTATAACAAACATTTACTTCATCTGTCCATTCCTGTTCCTCAGCCATTTTCACCAACAAACAATTGATCTCTATACATTTTTGAAGACTTGAATCAATTTTAAGTTAAGTTAGATTATGTTAAGTAAATAGGTAGATGTTTTTTAACCTGACATATATTTCAAAGTCAAAATGGTGATGTGTACTGTTGAGCAGTTGGTATATTTAACTCTTACTATCTTAAAAAGTAGAAATGTACAAGAAAGCCTGGTGTGGTAGTACATGTCTGTAATTCCAGAACTTGGGAACAGTAACAAGAGGATCGGGAATTCAAGGTCAGTCTTGGGCACATATTGTGGTTGAAGTCAGTAATATTTATACATGAGACCTTGTCTCCAAGGGAAAAAAAGAAGAAAAGAAAAATTTAATTCACAAAATGCATTGTGGGTTTGCCTAGTGTAGAAGTTGATACTGATGATCAAATACACAAAATACAAAAGGAGATTATCCTCTGAGCATGCCTGTAAGGGATAATCTAGGTGAGGCCGAGGTGGGAAGACTCCTCTTAACCACCAGTAGGCACCATTCAATGGCCTGGGATCCTGGACTGAAAACTGAAAGGGAGAAAACAAGTTGAGCACACACATTCATCATCATTTTGCACCTACTCTAAATGAAGTATCCTGATAGCAAAATATAAACAACAATCTACAAAAGAACCTGGGAGTTCTAATACCCAGCCAGCTAGTGTGGGTGTTGTTTTTTAATTCAGTGACTAATAGGGATTCTGTACCTACTATCTGTTCAATTTCCTTGTGTATTTCCAGGTGAATGCCATTTCAGAAGACTTTATGCTCATGCTTTTATGTACATCACCTTGACAGCTGATATAGCCTTGGCTGCCCATATGCTCATTGCTAGATGATGTAAGGTATTCTGCATGGGCATGTGAGACTTGGGCCGTTCATGAAGGCAAAGACAAGAGAAGGCATGAAAACTGATTGACCTGTGTTGCATTGCACAGTTTACAAACAGTCCATCGGAAAAGAGAGTAGGGCTTTACATATGTTCAGTGATGGTATAGGAATTTAACATTAGGAGATGCTGGTAGAGGAATAAGTCCTAGGAATCTAATTTTGGAAGGATAACTGAAAAAAAAGACCCACTTACTTATAGAGTCTTTGGATGCTGAGAAATTATGAGAAATACTCCACTGAATTAAATCAGGAAATTATCATAAATCTCACAAATATAAATAAAACACAGCAAAAACACTCCATGAGTAATCAGAATCCCGGGTGCTCTCAAATTATACACATACACACACACACAACCTTATACATCCAGTTTCTCAAAACAAAACAAAACAAAACAAAACAAAACAAAATAATACTTGAGACTTACCACAAGTGAAGTATACTCTTTACCATAGGGAAACAAAGCAAATATACAAACATCTGAGTGGACTCTGGTGGTAGATTTAGCAGACAAAATTTTTTGGCCCACCATTCAGGCTCAGGCCACACCAGTCAGAACCAACTTAGGCCATACCAGTCAGAACTGGTGAGTGACCAGCCTGCCAATGGAACAGCCCCCCTTCCAGGATACTGTTCCCTGGGATACTTCCTGCAGCCCACCCTATCCCAGCTCTCCCCATCCCCTGCTGCAGGGCCCTGCTTCCAAACCCAGCAGACATCTGCCACTCAGGGTCAGGCCACACCAGTCAGGACAGGAGCAAGCTGCACCAGATTGAACAGATTTCAGCTACTCAGGGGCAGGCCACACCAGTCAGAAAAATAAACATACAGGCCACACTAATGAGATTAGCAGAGATCCCTTGCTCTACCAAAGGCCAAACTAACCTCCAGAAAGCCAACTCCCAACATAGATAGACTCCCTACTAGGTCAGAGGTCACACCAGCACCCAGATATCCAGGCCACAAAGATTAGAAAACCAAAGAGAAAACAGAAACCAAGGGACAAAACACCCATCAACACGGATAAACTCAGAAACTAGACCTTATCACTCCAATCCCAGATGCCTAATGGTCAGTTTAAAAATACAATCAACAACAGCCAGGACAATATGGTACACCAGAGTCCAGCTATCCTGCTACAGCAAAACCTGACTATTCCAATGCAGCCAAGCACAAGAAAATTACCTTAAAAATAAATTTATGAAGAAGGTGATAGAGAAAATGAAATGAAAAAGTTTCTTAAGAAATTGAGAAAATGAACAAAAATTTAGAGGAAATAAACAAATCCCTTAAAGAATGACAAGAGAGCTAAGTAAAATAAAAAGAGGATTGAAACAATTAATGATATGAAAATGGAAATAGAAGCAAAAAAAAACACCAAAAATTGGAGAAATTCAGGAAATTGAAAACCTAGTATAAGGAAACAGAAACTAAAGGTGCAAGAATCACCAACAGATACATGAGATAGAAGAGAAAATCTCAGTCATAGAAGAAATAGATTTGTAACTCACAGAAAATGTTAAATCTAAAAAATTCATAATATAAACCATTCAGAAAATTGGAGACACCATTGAAAAGACCAAACCTAAGAATAATGTGAATAGAAGAAGAACCCCAGCTCAAAAACGCAGAAAATACATTTAACAAAACCATAGAAGAAAATTTTCCTGACCTAAAGAAGGAGATAGCTATAAAGACACAGAAAGCTTACAAAATGGTAATAGATTGGATCAGAAAAAAAAGTCCATCCCCAATCACATAAAAATTAAAACACTAACCATACAGAATAATGGAAAAATATTAAAAGCTCTAAAGGAAAAAGGCCAAGTAATATATAAAGGCAGAACTATTAGAATAACACTTGACTTCTCCACAGAGACTCTAAAAGCCAGGAGGACTTGGACAGATGTCTTACAAACTCTAAGAAACCATGGATGCTAGCCCAGACTACTATACCCAGAAAAACTTTCAATCATCAAAGGTGGAGAAAACAAGTTATTTCATGACAAAGTCAAATTATAACAATATCTATCCACAAATATGCCCCTACAGAGAGTACTAGAAGGAAAACTCAAACCCATGAAAGTTAATTGCACCCATGAAAACACAGGCAATAGATAATCTCACATCAGAAAAATCCGAAGAAAAGAAACACACACACACACACACACACACACACACACACACACACACACACACAAACAACCCAACAACCAAACAAATAAAAAAATATACAAAAATACTACCACCACCACCAAAATAATAATAGAAACAAACAATCAATGGTTATTAATATATCTCATTATCAATGGACTTAATTTGACAATAAAAAAGGCTAACCCAAATGGATACAGAAACAAGATCTATCCTTCTGCTGCATACAAGAAACACATCTCAACATTAAAGGTAGTACCCCAGAGTAAAGGATTGGAAAAAGATTTTCCAATCAAATGGATCTAGGAAACAAACTGGTGTAGCTATCCTAATATCTGACAAAATAGTCTCAAAACAAAATTAATCAGGAGATGGAGAAGGACATTTTATACTCATTATAGGAAAAATCATCAGGATGATGTCCCAATTCTGAACATCTGTGCCCCAAATGCAGGGAACCTACATTTGTAAAATTAATAATAATAATAATACTAAAGTTTAATCACACATTGAAGACCACACATTATTGTGGGAGACTTCAACACCTCACTTTGACCAATGGACAGGTCATCCAGACATAAACTAAACTGAGAAATAATAGAACTAACAGATATTATGACTCAAATGGAATAACCACAGAACATTTCACCCAAACACAAAGAGTATATTTTCTTCTTGGCATCTCATGAAACCTTCTCAAAATTTGACCTTATAGTCAGTCATAAAGCATGTATCAACAGATCCAAGAAAATTGAAATAACCCCCTGTATTCTATGAGACCATCATGGATTAAAGTTGGATTTCAAAAACAACAGAAAGCCTACAAACTTATGGAATCTGAACAACTCTCTACTGAATTAAGACTGGGTCAAAGAAGGAATAAAGAAAGAAATTAAAGACTTCCTAGAACTCAATGAAAATGAATGCACAACATACAAATTTGTGGGAAACAATGAAATCTGTTCTAAGAGGAAAGTTTGTAACACTAAGTGCCAATGTTAAAAAAATGGAGAAATCTCATTCTAGCAGTTTAGTAGAACACTTGAAAACTCTGGAATAAAAAGAAGCAAGCATGAAATAATCAAAATGAGGGCTGAAATAAAGAAAATAGAAACAAAGAGAACAATACCAACAATCAATGAAACAGCATTATTTCTTTCGGAAAAATCAAGAAGATAGACAAAACTATCCAAACTAACTAAAAGCTAGAGAGATATTATCCAAGTTAACAAAATCAGAAATGAAAAGGAGGATATAACAACAGATACCAAGGAAATCTGAAGAATCATTAGGTCATTGGAATCATTGGAAAATCTAAAATAAATGGACAATTTTCTTGATAGATATCAAGATGTTTGGTACTTACCAAAGTACCAAAATTAAACTGAGATCAGATAAACAATTTAAATGAAACTATAACCTCCAAGGAAATAGTAGCAGCTATTAAAAGTCTCCTACTCACCTACTCCCCCAAAAGCCCAGGGGCCCGATAGTTTTAACACAGAATTCTACCAGACCTTCAAAGGAGAGGTAATGCCAATAATCAACAAATTATTCCACAAAATAGAAACAGAAGGAACATTGCCAAATTCTTTTTATGAGGCCACAGTCACCCTGATATCCAAACCACACAAAGACTCAACAAAGAAAGAGAATTACAGACCAATTTCTCTCATACACATTGATGCAAAAATATTCAATAAAATGCTCACAAACTGAATCCAAGAACATAGCAAAAAGATCATTCGCTATGAGCTAGTGAACTTTTTCCCAGAGATGCAGGGATGGTTCAACATATGAAAAGGCCACATGATCATCTCACTAAATGCTGAAAAAGCCTTGACAAAAATCGAAAGCATCCCTTCATAATAAAAGTCTTGGAGAGATCAGGGATACAAGAAACATACTTAAGCATAATAAAGGCACATAAAAAATGTTCAACATCCTTAGCCATCATAAAAATGCAAATGAAAACGACACTGAGATTCCATCTTACACCTGTCAGAATGCCTAAGATAAAAAACACGTGACAGCTCATGCCAGAGGGGATGTGGAGCAAGGGGAGCACTCTTCCACTGCTGGTGGGAGTGCAAACTTATAGAGCTACTTTGAAAATCAATATGGCAGTTTCTCAGAAAATTGGAAACCCGTCTACCTCAAGACCCAGCTATACCACTCCTGGGTATATACCTAAAGGATGTTCCACCATACCACAAGGACACTTGCTCAACTGTGTTTATAGCAGCTTTATTCATAATAGCCAGAACCTGGAAACAAACTAGATGCTCCTCAATTGAAGAATGGATAAAGAAAATGTGGTAAATTTACACAATGGAGTACTACTCAACTGTTAAAAACAACATCAGGAAATCTTCTGGAAAATGGATGGAACTAGAAAAGACCATGCTTGGCATAGTAAGCAGACCCAGAAATAAAAAAAAAAATGGTATGTACTCACTTATAAGTGGATATTAACTGTAAAGTAAAAGAAAACCATACTACAATCCACAGACCCAGAGAAGCTAAGTATCAGGGAGGGCTCAAGGGGAGAATGCATGAATCCCAATGTGAAGGGGAAATGAATGGAAATTGACAATGGACAGTTGAGAGGACTGGAAAAGGGGATGTGGATAGTAAAAGGAGGGATAAGGCAAGGGGTAGAATGGAGGGAGAGAGTACTGGGAGAGACAACTGGAATCTGGGGGCATCTCTGGGATGAGCTTGAAACTTAGAGCCATGGAAACTCCAGGAATCTATGAGGTGACCCTAGCTAAGACTCCTAGCATTAGAGAATAAGGAGCCTGAACTGGCCATCTCCTCTAACCAGACAAGACTTCAGCGGAGCAAATGGGACACCAACCCAGCCACAAACCCTTTGGTGTACAGCTTGTCCTGCCTACAGGATGTGTTGGGGTAAAGAAATTGTGAGAGTGGCCAACTAATGACTGGCCTAGCTGGAGACCCACACCTTGAGTGGGAGCTCACCCCAGACACTGCCTGGAGGGCCAGGACCCAGAAGGAGATACTCCACAAACCTAAGCAAGAACTAAACAAGACTGGAAAAAAGCAAAAAGTCAGTGAAATTATTTCTAATGATATTCTGCTATACTCATAGATTGATGCCTAGCCCAGCTGACATCACAGAGGCATCACCCAGCAACTGATGGAAACAGATGCAGAGTCACACAGACAAATATTAGGAAGAGCTTAGAGAGTCCTGTGGAAGTTGGGGAGGAAGGATTGTAGGAGCCAGTGGGTTCAAGGACGTCGTAAGAAAATCCAAAGAATCAACTAACTTAGGCTCATATGGGCTCAGAGAGACTGAACCAACAACCAGGGAGCATGCATGGGACTGAGTTAGGCACTCAGCATATGTGTTACAGTTTCATAGTTTGGTCTTCTTAGGGGACTCCTAACAATGAGAGCATGGGCTATTTCTTAATCTGTTGCCTGCTTTTGAAACCTGTTCTGCTGTGGATATCGCTCTGTATAAATAAAATGCTGATTGACCAGTAGCCAGGCAGGAAGAATAGGTGAGACAAGCAGAGAAGAGAATTATGGGAAGTGGAAAGCTGAGGCAGAGAGACACTGCCAGCCGCTGCCATGACAGGTGAGATGTAAGGTACCGGTAAGCCACGAGCCATGTGGCAACTTATAGATTAATAGAAATGGGTTAATTTAAGATATAAGAACAGTTAGCAAGAAGCCTGCCATGACCATACAGTTTGTAAATAATATAAGCATAAGCGTCTGTGTGTTTATTTTATAAGTGGGCTGTCGGACTGCTGGGACTTGGCGGGACCTGGAAAGAAAACTCCAGCTACACTGTTCCTCCTACCAGATTGTCTCATCCAGCCTCAATAGAAGAGGAATGTCTAGGCTTACTGCAACTTGATGTACCATGGCCGGCTGATATCCATGGGAGGCCTGCCAGTATCTGAAGAGAAACAGAGGAAGAGGAGGAGTGGGAGGGGTGGAGGGGGTGGAAGGGGAGGAATTGGGAGGAAAGGAGTGAGGAGGAACTTTGGTTGAGATGTAAAAAAATATAGTAATTGATACATAAAATTTACTATATAAGATAAGGACACTTTGTAAAAGTAACTAAGTTGTAGCAGGAATCTTAAAAGTTTTTATTATTAAAAATCACACCTGAAGCCAGGTATTAGGGTGAAGCTGGAAGATCAGAGAAGCAGAACAAGCCACAGCCACTTCACCTCCCCAGTTCCTCAGCTGATCCTATTTCCTCAGACTGGAAGCCTCTGAGTCCTCATCCAGAATGAATCTCAGCCGAGGTGCTGCTTAAAAGCCTGAAAGCTTAACCAGCCAAATGCTTAACCAGCCAAGTGCTGATCTCCATGCCTTAGATATTTTTCTGTTTTTGCCATCACTCCCTGGGATTAAAGGCTCACTTCCTGGAATTAAAGGCATGTGTGACCATGCCTGGCTGTTTCCAATGTGGCCTTGAACTCACAGAGATCCAGAGGGATTTCTACCTCTGGAATGCTAGGATTAAAGGTGTGAGTGCCACCATTTTCTAGCCTTTGTATCTAGAAGCTGTTCTGTTTCTGACCCCAGATAAGTTTATTAGGGTGCACAATATTTTGGGGAACATAATACCACCACACTGTCTTGCCTATTTAAATTCCAATTATTTAACCCAAAGAAGATAAGAAAAATAATAATAAAATTAAATGCAATCAGGAGATCTTCAAACATATCAGTATATAAAAAATGGAATATTTTGTCTTGACAAACTTTATGAAAATAATCATGAATGCTAAGCAGGATCACTGGGAAAAGTTCACATGTAAGACACTTCACAATCCATCTGTTAAAAGAAACCCAGAGCAAACTGAAAGCAGCAAGACAGTGTGTTGAACTTCTCACATAAAGACAAATGAGTCCAAATATAATTATCATTAAAATTCACATTACTTTTCTATGTGTTTGCTAACATTATTTCAAAGTGCAATTGTAGTACCAAGACTGCAGTTTCCTTTTAATTCCTTCCTTCCTTTTATCTATCTTGGTACCCCAAGGATGTTTGGAAGTCCATCCACTGTGGATACTCCCAAGTGCAGTAATACACGTCTGATTACTGCTGACTCTGGCTGGCTATTATCAGCTAAATAAACTACTAGTGTTACTTTATTCAAATTCAGTAACCACATATTTCTTTATCCAAAGTCTGTGTTGGTGGGAACAGTTCTGTTTATCCTAAAATTGAGGAGGCTAATGATAAAACTATATCATCTCTAGAGAAAAGTAATGTGAGAGAATAATTTCACAGCTCTGCCAAAGAGACTGTTCAGAGACTTGTGCATGGGCCACTTTCTGGAAGGAGATGCACTCATTACTTGTATAACTGAGACCAAAATACCTGGGAAAACAGAGGAGGGATATTTTATTTTGGCTAATGCTTTCAGAGGGTTCAGTTTACAGTTGCTCATATCCATCTGTATGGGGAAACATCAGAGAACTGAAGGCATGTGGAAATCTTGGTGGTGGAGCATGCAAAGAAGGCTACTCACTTTATGACAGGCATGAAGCAGAGAACTAAGAAATAACCTGGCATGCATGTATCACATTGAACAGCAGGATCCCAGCATGTATTTCATTTAGCTAGTCCTTGCTTTCTAAAGTTTATATTGTCTTTCAAAATAACGCCACCAATTAGGGGGAAAGTATGCATTACAGGAGCCTGAAGAAGGATTTTCTTTTCATGTACAAATAATAATAGAGTGCAGGGTAGATTTTCCTTTGTTAAAAGGAGAAACCATGAAGTCTTTTACTTTTAGATTTATTCCAAGATAATTTCAATTATATTTTAATTTTTGTGTGTTCTTTGAGAATTTCTTGCACATGTGATTTAATCATATTTACCCTTCCCCCAGGTCCTCCCAGATCCACTGTCCATCAAACTTTGTGACCTCTCCTTTTTTTTGAATCAATGGAGTCCAGTTTGTACTACTCACATATTCTTGTATATACTTTAATGGAGAGTGTTTAGAAAAAAAAATAGGGTTATGCATTAGCTCAAAAGCAACTAAATGCAGTTAAATGTGTAACAAGATTCTTCTGTGTATCGTCCAGTTGTCTACAGTGTTCACTTTTAGGTGATGGGCATGCTTTTGAGGTTTCCTTTTTATTCTGCTTTGCTTATCTTATATGTTCTAATTTCTATTCCCTGATCTTATCTGACATTTATATGGACTGCTAAAAAATCCAATAGTATAAATTTTTTTTTTTTTTTTTTTTTTTTTTTTTTTTTTTTTTTTTTTGGTTTTTCGAGACAGGGTTTCTCTGTGTAGCTTTGCACCTTTCCCGGGACTCACTTGGTAGTCCAGGATGACCTCAAACTCACAGAAATCCTCCTGCCTCTGCCTCCCAAGTGCTGGGATTAAAGGTGTGTGCCACCACTGCTCAGCCTAGTACACAATTCTTAATGGAAGTGATTTAAGAAAAATATCTAGATCTCTTTGTCTCAGTTGCCAACACCAGTAGGTATTCCCTTAAAACCCATTGGCTATGCCAGTCAGGGAGTTGGGTAGGCAATCTTTACTCTCCCTCATGTTGGCTTCTAATTTCAAGTTCCCAGTCTTATCCCTAGTTTTTTTTTTTTTTTTTTTTTTTTTTTTATGGCCACTTATTCTTTTCTTTCCCGATTCAATTACTGGGGTACTATGCAGATTCTCATGGTATATCTAGATTTCCTCCTTCCTGTGGAATCGATCAGACCTCCCACACCCCATTCTAGCCCATTCCCTTGTGTTAGCTCCTCACACCTAGAAACAGTGTCTACTTTAGAACCTGAATGGCCACAAATAGCTATATAAACACTCCCTTCCAGGAAACTGATAGCCAACACACCCTACTATGGTACAGAGAGGGTGAACAGAAACCAGGGAACAGAACACCCACACAACAAGGACAAGAACAGATATCAACACCTAGATTACAGTCATTTCAAACCCAGATACCTTGGCACCACTGTAAAACACAATCAAGAACAGCCAGGACAATGTGTCTCCAACAGAGCCCAGCGACCCTGCTAGTGTCTGCCCTGAGAAATGCATTACAATGCATAAATAGCTGAATTACAAGACAAGGTCTTCAAAATAGTTAATATGAATACATTCAAGAACTTTAAAGAGGATATGAATAATCCATTAATGAAGACAGAAACAAACAGTAGCAGGAAATGAAGCAAACAGTTCAAGACATGAAAGTGGAAATAGAAACCTAAAGACTACTCAAACTTATATAAAACTGGAAATGAAAAATTTAGAAACTAGAACAGGAACCTCAGAGGCAAGCCTCACCAACAGAATAAAAGAGATGGAAAAGAGAATCCCAGGCAATTAAGACAAGATAAAAGAATGGATAGCTCAATCAAAGAAAACATTAAATCTAAAAATGTATCTAGCCATAAAACATCCAGAACATCTGGGACACCATGTAAAGATCAAATCTATGGATAGTAGGTGTTAGCATTCTGGCTTGGGGACTTGCCTAGTGTCCTGACATCATCTTATGTAAAGAGAAAACCCCTCATCCTTTTCTCTCTCTTCTTTTCACTCTCCCTCTCTCTCCTTCCATGAGGGTGCATGGGCCTCCACTTTTCTCTCTTTCTCCTCTCTTTCTCTCTCTCTCTTCCCCCTCTCTCCTTCTTTCTCTTCCCTCTCCCTTCCCCCCTTTAATAATAAAGCTTTCCACATGGATGCCATGTCTGCATGGTATGCTGATGCTACCTTGAATGCATGACATGGCTGTCTTTTCATCTTGGCTCAAATCCAACAATGTTGCTACATGCCATTTTACAACAGTAGGAATAGAGGATGGGGAAGAAAGGTAGGTCAAAGGCACAGAAAATATTTTCAACAAATTCAAAGAGGAAAATTTCCCTAAGAAGAAGATGCAAAAGACAGTCTAACAGACTGTATTAGTAAACAGAATTCATTTTTCTGTTGATCAAGAAACATAACTTAAGAGCAAGGATGTACATCACCTCAGGGCAAAGGATGGAAAAAGATATTCCAAGCAAATGAACCTAAGAAGCAAGACATTCTAAATCCAACAAAATAGACTTCAAACCAAAACTAATCAGAAGAGATAGGGAAGCAGTATACACTATATATTCATCAAAGAAAAACCCACCAAGTGGCTATTGCAATTATAAATATCTATGCATCAAATACCATGGCACCCAACTTCATAAGAGACACTCTAATACAGCTTAGATCACATATTGACAAGACAATGAGAGTGGGTGATTTCAATATCCCACTCTCACCAATAGACAAGACAAAAACTAAACAGAGAAATGCTGAACTTAAATAATACCATAAACCAAATGGACATAACCGATATCTACAGAATGTTTCCCCTAAACACAAAAGAATGTACACTACTTTCTCAGCACCTCACAGAACTTTCTCCAAAGTTTATCACACACTTAGACAGAAAACAAGTCTCAATAGATTTAAAAAAAAATCCAAATAACATCTTTTATCTTATCTAAAATTCTTATCTGAAGCCAGTATTACTCCAATAGCCAATCAAGGTAAAGTCTTTACTCATAAATAAAACTAAAGACTTATGCTGCCAATGGACATAGATACAAAAATCCTCAATAAAATACTAGCAAACAGAACAGAAGCACATATCAAGAAGGTCATCTACAAGCTGGGGCGGTGGTGGTGCATGCCTTTAATCCTAGCACTCAGAAGGTAGAGGCAGGCAGATCTCAGTGTGTTTGAGGCCAGCCTGGTATACAGAGTGAGATCCAGGACAGGAACCAAAACTACACAGAGAAACCCTGTCAAGAAGAAGAAGAAGAAGAAGAAGAAGAAGAAGAAGAAGAAGAAGAAGAAGAAGAAGAAGAAGAAGAAGAAGAAGAAAGAAGGTCATCTACCACAATCAAATTGAATTTTTCCCAGAAGCACAGGGTTAGCTTGACATACATAAATTTAAAAAATATAATAAATCATACAAATGGACTTAAAAACAAAAATAACATGATCATCTCAATAATTGCTTGAAAATCCTTTGATAATATTCAACATGCTTTCTTGAGAAAAGCCCTTGAGGAAGCAGAACTAAAGGGAATATACCCCAACACAACAAAGGCTAAATGTCACAAACCCACAGTCAACAGTATCCTAATGCATAAAACTTGAAGTATTGTTACCAAAGCCAGGTTGTCCACTAGCTCCACTCCTCCTCACAATAGTGCTGGAAGCAGTAGGCAGAGCAACAACCCAAGAGAAAAGAAAATTACAGGGATACATATCCAAAAGGAAAAAGTTATTTATCCCTATTTGTAGGTCAATATAGTATTATACATAAGAAATCCCCAAAATTCCTCCAGGAAACTCCTATAAACAATACACAATTTCAGCAATGCCAAAGGCTACAAAATCAAATCACAGTAGCCTTTCTGTACCTCAAAGCAAACACACTGAGAAAGCAATGGTGGACATACTCCCATTTACAAAAGCATCAAAGACAACAAAATATCATGGAATAAGCTGGGGGTGAAAGACAATGAAAATTTCAAGTCCATGAAGAAAGACATTGAGAAAGACACAAAATAAAATGGAAAGTAATACTACATTAAGGGATTGGTACAGCTAATATTGTCATTTTTGTCCCTTTGACAACTATCACATGGCCGTGGTGACATGTGCTCATGTTTACGTCTTCTATCGTACTCCACTGGTCAGTTTTTTTTTTTCAAAACGATATTGTTTTCACACACACACACACACACACACACACACACACACACACACACACACACGACAATACCAGATAAAAGAAAGAATCTAAATGGAAGAATAGGCTGGGGGGAAGGGGAGGAGGGCAGGAAGGGGGAGAACAAGGGAATCTGTGGCTGTTATGTAGAACTGAATGGTATTGTAAAATAAAATAAAATAAAACAAAATTAGACCTGCATTATCATCCTGCACAAAAGTTAGATTCAAGTGAATCAGAGACCTCAATTTGAAATCTGAAACACTAAAACTACCAGAAGAAAGCATAGGCAGTACCCTACAAAATAAAGGTGTAGGGAAGGACTTTCTGAACAGGTCTCCATTTGCCTAGTTATTAAGGCCACCAAATGACAAATTGGACCTTGCAAAACTAAAAATCTTCTTACAGGTAAAGAAACAGTCAATCAAGCGAAGAAGAAATCCACAGAATGGGTATCTTAGATGGCCGTATATCGGAGAGAAGAATACTGGAGGTCTAAGCATGGTAAGAGGAGGGCTCACAATTGCTGTAGGTAGCCATCTAGGCTGGGCTCCTGGAACAAAATTCCTGGGAACTGTAGACTTGTCTTTCGTGGGAGGTTGGTAACTAGTTTCGTTAGCCTGGTCTAGGCAGGCACCGGAAGTCGGGTGAAGAGGGCCATGCGGGTCAGGCTCCTGTCACAGTAGCGTCCCAGCGGCATGGCTGGGACAAAGCAAGTGGAGTCAGCATCCCCTTCCTGCTGCAGAAGGACATGCAGCTGGGGTCCTGGGACAGACAATACACAAATGACTGCATTTCAGACAGCTGTGTGAAAACTGATGCACATGGTAACTTCGTGTGTGTGTGTGGGGTGTGTGTGTGTGTGTGGAAACTATATTAGTACATTTAGAATTAAAAGTGAATCAAATATGTAAAGTATTAAATGAAAATTTTAGATATTTATGAAAAAATAAAAGGGTAAAATTGTGATTGTTTTATGGGCTTATTCTGTTTCAAGAGAAAAAATTGACTTTTGTTTCTTTAAATTGTTATTTACATGTATTGAACACCAATATGCGAAAATTGATTTTTGTAAGAACTTTATTTTATGGTAACTGGAAGAAACTATCATTATTTAATTATTTATCTTAACTAAATAGCAAGGAAGTTAATTTACACAAACAATAATTACTCCTTTACAACTATTTGAAAATGTGTTGTTTTCCATAGGATATAGAGTAGCACATGGAGTCATTCCTTGTCATTTAGAAGTTTTTAAACATAAGCAAAATTTTTCATTGAGAAATTCCTAGTGGAGAAGGGAAGTAAAACAGAAACACTGGATCTCTCTCTCTCTCTCTCTCTCTCTCTCCCTCCCTCCCTCTCTCTCTCTCTCTCTCATCTATCTCTCTATCTCTCTATCTCTATCTCTATCTCTATCTCTATCTATATCTATATCTATATCTATATCTATATATAATGTCTATGTTTGTGTGCCTGTGCAAGTTTGTGCATGTAAGTGGAGGTGTTCACTGAGGCCAGACAAGGATGTCAGATCCCCTGAAGCTGGAAGTAAATATTGTGTGTTGCCTAATATGGGTGTGGGGAACTGGGCTGGGATGATCTGCAAGATCAGCATGTGCTCTGAAACACTGGACCATCACTCCAGCTTCACAACTCTAAAGCCTTAAAGAAGCAAACCAAAGTACATCCTAGGAAATAAATATCTTCTGAGGTCTTGTATCTTTGTTTAACACATTGTGCTTTGGGATATTTTATGCTACATGCTTTGGCAATGGATCATGAGACGGCCCAGGCTCTTCTTTTTTTTAAATACATTGCTCCATGAACCACTTTTGAAGTCAATGTGGCAAATTAAATCACACTTAATTGCTTGTCTTCAAACTTCCTTTCTATCTGTGGGAAAATGCAGTCAAGCTGTCTCAGGACATTCCTGCTCCCCCCATATGTCAGCCACTTTACAGCCTATCTCACGCATACAGCCTCTCTGGTTAAAAGTCCTCAAGGGATAATGAACATTCCAGAGGTTCCTACTTCATCACCACCACAATCATTTATTCAACAGGGTCTTCTCCTCATCCCCAAATATATACTTGAATAACACTTTCTAATAAAACAAACTTCAAGATGCCTACCTCTAAATTGTTTTCTTGGAAATTGATATAGTCTGAATACTGCTACATTTTTAAAGAGTAAAATAAAAGTTAGGACAAAGTTGCACAAAACCCAAATAATTCTTTACCTATGAAATATCATAGGGCTTCCTTGGCCTTAGGGAGAACTTCGCTTGTATTAATTATATTGTTGTATAAATGAAAAAGAAGACATGGCTTTGTTTGATGTTTTATCACAAGGATAAGACTCTGATGCTTCACGACAGTCCTTCACTAATTTACTTATAGGCATTGTGTCTATGCTAGTTTTTATGGGGGAGTAGTCTTTTAAAGTGATTACTAATAGCCCTATATTTCCCCTGTTGTGGAGTCCCAAATTACTCAAGGTCGGAGAATCTGAGCTTAATTTACACAGCAGGGCTGCATAAGGAGATGATTTGGCCATGGGTGTGTTTACCAGGTATTTGGAAGGGTCTAAACTTGGGTGTATAGTGTGCTTTGATCTTGTAATGGGGGTGGCTTTTGCCTCTCCCCTTGGCATATTACAAAAAGCCCTGGGTATTGACCCTGGGCCCTCCAAAAGCTATCCTGTATCTCTGTCTTTCTTATAATCTCTTTCTATCTTTCTACCTAATATCTCCTCGTTCCTGTATCCTCCACCCAAGAACCCTTCAATAGGTGGGAGCATCAGAGCTGGCCTCTGATAGACTCGCACACCCTGTAATTTTTTCTCATAAATATCCATAGATCCTGCCCACATTTACACTGTTGATCTGCTTAAGTCTAGTGGTGTTTGGAAAGTAATTTGTCCCCATAGCTCATGGGGAATGGCATTATTAGGAGGTGTGGCTTTGTTGGAGTAGGTATGGCCTTGTTGGGGGAAGTCTATCACTGTGGAGGTGGACTTTGAGGTCTCATATTGCTCAAGCCACACCCAGTGTCTCAGATGCCTTCTTGTTACCAGCAGCTCAAGATATAAGAATCCTCAGCTCTTTCTCCAGCACCCTATCTGCCTTCATACCACCATGTCCTACCATCATGATGATGGACTAAATCTCTGAACCTGTAAGCCACCCAATTAAATGTTATCTGTTATAAGAGTTGCTGTGGACATGCTGTCTCTTCACAGCAATAGAAACTCTAAGTTAAGCCTTATCCTTTATTCCTTGGAGAAACATGTAAACCAAACTCCTCTGTATGGGTCTAGCTAACTGCAATTTGAGATGATTTTTACAATAGTTAAACATTAATGCCTGTGATCTCAATGATATTGTGAGTGTAATGCTATCATATTAGCTCAGATTTTCTTTCTCAATTCACATGTTCATCAGTTTTTACTTTTATTTTTTTCTGGAAAGGAAAAGAGATGTTTCTTAAGAAGCCATATTGCTTTTCTCATAAAGGTAGTAATGTGACATGAACACCTTCTCCCCATTGTCCCATTGACACTGGACAGCTGAAGGATGAAAGTGAACAGAATCACATCTGGTTAGCTCTGGTTCTCACAACTGTCTTGTTAGTTAAAGTTCTGTTCCCTTTGCATGGTCAAATTGAAGACCATTTCCTGTATGCTGTGTCTATGTCTACTCAAGTGGACAATATTTTGTCCTTTGTTTAGGGAGATTACTATAACCAACAGAACAATTGAGAGTAGTGAAGTGGTGGTTTCTGCACAATCTCTTCACAAAGAACAATTTGGGGGCTGGGGAGAAGCTCAGTGGTAAAGGAACTAGCCATCAAGGCTGATGTGTGATTCTTAGAAACCACATGGCAGGAGAAAAAATCTTCCAAACTTTCCTCTGATGACCAAATGAGTACTGTGGCATGTATACACACACACATGCATGTACACAAGTCATGAGACAAATAAAGAAATGCAAACTTTTAAAAGAAACAGCTTTTGTGTTTGTTCTTGTTATAACACAGCTAGAGTAATGTTGTGGGATGTGTTTATGTATGCTGTGAATATGTGTTGCTCTGATTGGTTGACAATAAAGCTACATTGGCCTATTGCAAGGCAGCTTAGAGGCAGGTAGGAAATCCAAGCAGAGATAGACAGAGAAGAAGGGCAGAGTCAGAGAGACACTAGCCCACCACTCAAGGAGCACGATGCCAGCAGACTGTAATGTTGTGGCCACATGGAAACATATAGATTAGTAGAAATGGGTTAAATTATAAGAGCTAGATAGCAAGAAGCCTGCCGGGGCCATTCAGTTGGTAATTAATGTAAGCCTCTGAACAATTATTTATAAGTGGCTGTGGGACTGTTTGTGAAAGAGATTTGTCCTGACCGTGGGATGGGTGAGACACAGGAAATCTTTTGACTACATTTGACTGCCCAATATGTTGGTTCGAGTTTCTACCTAAAACCCGAGAGAATATAATAAAAGATTAAAAAATGGAGCCAAAAACAGCTTCCTATTTCATGCCTCTTGTGGACTGGTACAGAGAAGCCACAGCATTTGGGCTTGAACACAGCAAGGCAGATTACTGCCTCAGTACACAGAGCAGTCTCCAAGTTGCACAGCATGCTGCATGGTGGATTTATCCTTTACTCATACAGACAAAAACGGTTTATGAGCTAGCTGCACACTACCTGGTGGCAGCATGGACCCCAGAGTTGGCAGGGTAAGAATGACTCTCCTGGGTACCTTTACCATGTTAGGAAGCAGAAGTGGGCGGAGTCAGCAGCCAGGACTGCCTCTTCAATCTTAGCCATGCTGCAGTTTGCAATGACCAGAAAAGGATTATAGATGCACAAAAGACAGATTCAGATGGAATTAAACCCCTAAATGGTTTACAGTGTGTGTAAAAATGTACGTAGGCTTGGAAGAGAGAGGAAAAGGAGGATAGACAGTTATATAAAGAAATAATTTTAAAAATAAAGTCTTTAAAGAGACAATAAAAATAGTATAATAAATAAGCCACATAAAGATGGAAATCACAGAGTCTATATGATATTTTCTTTGGGATTTTTAACTGCAGAAAAACATTTGATTGTAAAGACTGTGGAGTTAAACCAGTGTATGTATATGTATATATATGTATATGTAATATATATATTAATGGTATCTTGACTTCAAAATTAAGGATATGGTACTTTGGAAAAGAGGTTCAGCTTTTGTTTCCACAGAAGATGAGAACCTGTGGATTGCTTCCAGGCTAATATGGTTTGATCAAGCAAGACCTCTTGAACCTTAATAAATGGTACCAATCAACAAAGGTTATAACCAGTCTTCTCAGGACTTGACCATTATCTCAAATTTTCTCAGGATCCCCATAAGATTGCCAGAGCCCCCAATCAACAGGCAGTAGTAAGAGAAACTACACTCAAATTCCCAAAATATTGTTTATTTGTTAATAAATGTTTATTTTTATTTAAAGGAGATTGATTATAAAGGCAACCTCTTTCTGAAGAAGAAAAGAGGATATTATAGATATGATAGGGCCGAAGGGTAGATTATTAAATCTACTTTTAAAGAGCAACAACTTGTTTAAAATGTTTTACATTGGTATAGATTTCAGTTTATTACAATTTTAAAGTTAATTTTGTTATACTGTAGTTATATTTCTACTCTTGATTAAGGTACTATGTTTATGCAATTCATTTAAAATTGTAATGTATAATTAAGAAATACAGATTAATAATTAATCATCTATGATAATCATACTTATAGTCATGTTAGTTGAGTTTTCTAGGTATACATAGGATATATTTCTATTAGGTAGGTAATCTTCAAACACTTCAAAGGCCTACAGAATATGGCACTTAAAATGTTTAAGATGCAGGGTGGTGGTGGTGGGTGGGTGGGTGGTGGTGGTGGTGGTGGTGGTGGTGCATGCCTTTAATCCCAGCACTCGGGAAGCAGAGGCAGGAGGATCTCTGTGAGTTCAAGGCCAGCCTGGTCTACAAAGGAAGTTCCAGGAGAGGCACAAAGCTACACAGAGAAACCCTGTTTCAAAAAACAAACAAAAAAATGTTTTAAGAACTTAGACTTTTCTGGACAGTGAAACATGTCTGCTCCTCGCAGCACCGATTTGCTTCAAAGAGTAAGATGGACATTGGAGACACTCCATATGGAGTTTGGGCAAGAAACTACTCTTGCCTGGACTGCTTGACAATGTGTTGTATAGACTTGGACATGCAGGACCCATGGGAAAGTGACCACTAAACTTTGCCTAAACAAGGTGAGATGGTCCTTCAGTTTCCAGCTTCACAGAGGAGACTGCCAGACATTCTACAGGACACAGGGAGAAGCAACTGATTAACTTTGCCAATAGGCAAGATGATCCTTCAAATTTCCTGCTTCACTAAAAAGTTTGCCAGAGACTCTAGGCCTATAGGCTCAAGATGGATACCCCAACATTGCAGAGGAACTTTAGATGACTGTCCCAGGCAGCTAGATATGTCTGTCCTTTCTAAAACTTTGGAAGTTGCTTACAATGCACTTCCTGTTTATTTAGGTAATATTTTATCCTTCTGGGGTCTTTGAGGCAGCTGAAGACTAGGTAGTTATAATTGTAATTTTCCTTGGTTATGATAAAAGATAAACTAGATATGAAACTTTAAAGTCACAAATACAGGATGGATGCTAGGACATTTTCTTTAACATTACCAAATACAAATAGACTATATATTGTAACTGTAATTCTGCCCTTATAACTGTTTTATTATATATAATTTTACTATTCTAAAATTAAAACCTTTCTTTTTTATTAGACAGAAAAGGGAAAGTGTTGTGGAATATCTTTCTGCATGCTGTGAATATGTGTTGCTCTGATTGGTTGATAAATAAAGCTGCATTGGCTTATGGCAAAGCAGCTTAGAGGCAAGCAGGATATCCAAACAGAGATACGGGGATAAGAAAGGACAGGAAAGAGAGACACCAGCTGCCACCAAAGGAGCAGCAAGATGCCAGCAGACTGGTCATACCATGACAACATGGCAACTTATAGATTAGTATAAATGTGTTAAGCTATGAGAGTTAGCTAGAAAGAAGCCTGCCATAGGCCATACAATTGGTAATTAATTAAGTCTCTGAATGATTATTTCATGAGTGGCTGAGGGACTAAGGGGCCATGGGGCCAGGCAGGTCTTGAGAAACCTTCTAGCTATAAGTAGATGAGAAATAGAAAGAGTAAGAGGAAATGTTTCAGTGAATGTGTCTAAGATTTAGTAAAATAGCAAGGAATCAGGGGAAGCCTTGCATTAATGTGGGTTACTCTTCCTAACTTGTTCCTAGAACTGAAACAGAACACAAAAAGGATTGAGAATCCCCATGGGGGAAGAAGCAGTTGTGGGCACAACTCTTTGCATTTTTTCTATTTTGCTTTGTGTTTTTGTTTTGTTGTTTCTTTTTATTAATGTAGATTCTGAGAAGAATCCATGCTTGTTTTTTAAGACACAGTCCTCAATCCAGCTGTGCTAAAAGCAAGTCACACATTTGCTGTTTCATAAATATTAACTACAAGAATGGTATCGGTGCCAAATTCCTCATTTTAAAAAAGGTGAGAATAATGAGAAATTTTTAAATAAGAAGTATATTAAAGTTTTAAAATCTGTGCAACAGATATATTTTGGAGACATACTGAAATATTATCAGAGAATCTTGGAAATATTAACTGAATCAATTTACTTGAGATGAAACTATGTTCTATAATTCTTAATGTAATCATCTTGAATAATTCTAAGGAAGTACAAAAATGAAGACACAAATATGCATTTTTCTTAATGTCACAATTTGAAATTTTTCTTGGTGTGCTTATTTGAGTCATAAATAAATATACTTGTAAACAATTCATTTTTTAAATTTTTGTTATACTTCCTGATTCTAGTGTATATGTCATATTACTGATTGATCTAAAAATATACATGGAAAAATGTGTTATTAAAGTAGAAGAAGACGTTCACCTTCACATGGTGAACAGTGTATTAATATATTTGCTGAAGACTAAAAAATATGTTTGCAATATATTTTAAAATCATAAGAAACTATTTTCATTGTGTATTTCAAATAAAAGAAAATATATTTTAACCAACACATTTAATGCTCTCTGGATTCCGGAATCTTGAATAACACATTTGACACGTAAGCAATGTCAACATTTATTCCTCTATACAATTAAGAATCATTGGAGAGGCTTCCTCCTGCAGCAGATGGGAGCAGGTACAGAGGTCCACATCCAGACATACAAAGTCTAGGGTGGAAGCGTCTATCAGATCCCTCCACTCTGCTGCGAAGCCCTCAGAAGAGAGGAAGGAAAGATTGCAAGGGTCAGAGGGGGTGGAAGACACCAAGAGAACATGGCCCTCCAAATCAACGAAGCCTTGCTCACATGGGCTTATGGCAGTTAACCTGGTGTTTTTGTGGAACTCTTCGGGTATATTGCTGACTCCTTTGCTTGCTCTTAGAACTCGTTTCCTCCTGTTGGGTTGCCTTGTCCAGCCTCTATAGGAGGGCTTGTCTCATGTCCTGTTTGTCTGTTGTCTCTTAGAGGCCTGCTCTTTTCTGAAAAGAAAACGGAGGGTGAGTGGATCTGGGGAGGAGGGTATGTGGTGGGGTAGCTGGGAAGAGTGGAGGGAGGGGAAACTGTGGTTGGGATGTATTGTATGAGAGAAGAATCTATTTTCAATTTTTTAAAAAAAGAGTCTAAAGCAATCTCAAAGTTAACTTAAATCCCTCCCAATCACCCCGATTTGTTCAAAGCACATTTATCTTTTTAACATGAGTATTCTGGGGCAATTGCTCCATGTATGCCTGGACAGTTAATGGTTTAGATTAGGGGGTTAAAGAGACACAAGATATAAAGATATTCTGAAAAAAAAAAGACAAAACGGATCTGAAATATAAGATATAAGAATATAGATGTAATAAAACAATGGAACCCCAAAAATAAGCTTTATGTGAAAATAGGGTAGCAACTATACCAAGTTTAGATAGACTTAGGAATATAATGACCATGGATTCTATTCATAGCTGAGCTTAGCTGTTTATTAGTACCAGAAGCAGAATAGATTCAATAGTTGGTAAAGATAAGACATCAAAACACAAAAATCATGAATAAGTGGTGACTAAAACCATTAGTGAATGACAATATCTTTTAAAGAAACTTTGAAAATTAAAATAATTAATTAGTTTCGACATAATGATACCTGGTTACAAATTTGCAAATCAAATGGGCTACTACTGCATACTTTTTACTTTAACCTGACAGTTTGGAGAAGTTTTAATGTATTTCTCATTGATAGTGGCAGTGACATTGATTTAATATGTTTATTAAGGTACAACTTTCTCCATTCACAACTTTCCCCATTCACATGGCAAGAAGATTTTGAAGATATGTTTTTGAAATGATTTTTATCTTAACACACGCACACACACACACACACACACACACACACACACACAAACTCTCATTACTTTGGATTAATTTGCTATGTATTTGAATTGCACAATTATTTCTCTTTTATTTCAGAAATATTATTAAACTAAAATGTTATTTCTTTAGAAATGTGATGAATTGCTGGACCTTGAGGAAACACGGCTCACTTCTATTATATGTGAAACAAAACCTGCCACGTGTTGTGAATTTATCTCTGCATAATGCACCGTTTTTTCTCCTATGTTGCAGAAGCAACACATCAGGAGTCATGCCTGGCACTCATTTACATGCAACCTCAGAGTCACACTGCATGTTACAAATATCTGGGAGCTGTGTGATTAGTTAACATCTTGTGCATAACCCTTAAAATTATAGCAAGTTCTCAGGAGATAATTAGTCTATCCTGTTTCTATAATAAAATGAACGATGTTTTAGCAATGACTCTCAGGAATAGCAGCAAGAAAATGACTTTAAACCAGATAAATTTAAGAGCCTCAGAGAAAAGATGGAAAAAGAACCTTGCTATAATAAAACACATATACATATATATTGATTTTACTGGTACAAACGGACTCTATGGCTTACAGAACTGAGACCGTGGAATATTGAGCCTGCCTCTCAGATGGATGTCACCTGTCTCCACCTGACTGTTCTGTGATCTCTTACTCTTGGGATAAGAGAGACAAGTATACAAGGGCACTTTAAGTCTTTGAGTCTCCATAGGACTCCACAAACATTAGACTTCTGTCTGGAGCAGAATCCTTGGAGCTGAATGATGCTTTCAGTTTACAAATGTTCATTCAAATCAGAGAGAAGTGGAACTTACCAGAAAAAGATATTCTTGAGCCTCCGTTTCATTGCTCCACCTTGAGAGCAGCAAAGAGGACAGACAGTCTTGCTGCAAGAATGGAAATGTGATGATGACAGTTGGCTGGTCACCTGCCATTTTTCTTAGCAACATTTCATGTTGATAGTGAAGAGAGTCAGCATCCCAAGGCCTAGAAAACAGATAAAACAACACCAATAATGCAAAGAATCGAAAAACCAGGCTGGAGATGCTATGCCATCACTGTGCTGGCGAACATGGTGAGCATGTGAGGGTGCAGTGAGATGTTGGTGTATCTTGTTGACCCACATGAGCTTAGTCCTTCCTATTTTCACATTGTAAATTCCTTAAGGGAAGGATGAGTTTGGCACAAAGTTGGTGGAAAAACAACTCTGTATGATGATTCTTAGTTTGGTTCCTCATTTATAAGTAAGTGGCAAGAGCACATCATAGTGCCTTTTCACACTGAAGTGTGAATAAAATTTACACTTAATTGTATAACACACTTAGCAGCATGACATTTATCCACAACAAACAAGGAAGAGGCAATTCTAACCTACAGGCTGAAGTTATACCAGCAAATGAAGCTGTCACTCAGTCTAGCAGCAAAAGTCACCCAGTAAACAAAAGTACTGGAACACATGTCATGTGACTTATAATTAAATGCTTACTATTACTTTCCTTCACCCCCCCCCCAAATGATTAGGGAATTTCTGTTATTAAACTTATATGTATTGTTTTAAAACAAATTAAAAGCTATTAGTGAGATAAAAAAATACTGTTTTTAAAGTTAGACTAAGGAACATAAGCCAGCAATAAAAATTAAATTTAATCTTGTTAAAAATTAGAATAGAGATGGGAGTATTAGCATACACCTTTAGTCCTAGCACTTATGAGGCAGCCAGCTCTCTGACTTTGAGGCCAGTCTAGTCTACATAGCCCCCAAGACAGCCAGAGCTACATAGTAAGATTCAACCTTGGAAAAACAAATAAACAGAAAGTACATTAAAGTTAATTATTTAAGATGATATATATCCTATTTCATTATTTCCTAAACCTGAGTAGACTGTGTATTTGGCAATAATTTTATAGTTTCTCACAGGGTTATCTACTATAAAAGGAACGTCCACATGACAAACCAGCTAACAATGGTTTTCAACTGACCAGAGTAGGGCATGTACATGTATAGCTTCCTAGGGATAACATGGAAGAAACATGGTGAAATGTGTCCAAAATTTGAGCTGTAACTATTGTGTATTCTGGTCTAAACTCTTCCTCAAACTGGTAAAAGAATATATCATTATCATAGTATTTTCAGTCATTTGTATTACATACATAAAATTACAAATTACTATTTTCTCAAAAATTAAATCCATCAAATATAAGGTTGATTTTTTTTTATTTTATTAGCCCCACAGTTTTGAATTAAAGTGCAATTTTGGAAGAATTACCAAGGTAGGATAGCAGAATTTGGGAGGTTGTTTATTTTGCTTCTTAATATGTTTTCTGCTTTTTTTTAATGATCAATAATCTCATTTTGATATTTCCTAGCCCTCCAATAATTTTTCATTTGAATTTATCAATCAGGCATGAAATCAAAGGGAAATATTCACAGAGCATATATCTTGTCCTTTATTGATAATGATTTATGCACTTAAGAATTTTAAATACTTATAATTATTTTTAAATAATGAGTCCTGATTTATAATATTTATTAGCAGGTTCTCTACTTTTATAGAAAAATGTTTATGTGGGATAAAATATTTTTACTTTTTGAAAAAATTTACTTAGTTTTCTATTAAAATCTAGAATTAAGTTTTATGTGTTAGAAAAGCAATACTTTGATTTCTTTTTTTCCTTTTGTTTTATTTTACAATACCATTCAGTTCTACATATCAGCCACAGATTCCCTTGTTCTCCCCCCTCCTGCCCCCCTCCCCTTCCCCCCAGCCCACTCCCCATTCCCACCTCCTCCAGGGCAAAGCCTCCCCCGAGGACTGAGATCGACCTGGTATTTTTAAATAATGAGTCCTGATTTATAATATTTACTAGCAGGTTCTCTACTTTTATAGAAAAATGTTTATGTGGGATAAAATAATTTTACATTTTGAAAAAGTTTACTTAGTTTTCTATTAAAATCTAGAATTAAGTTTTATGTGTTAGAAAAGCAATACTTTGATTTCTTAAAGATTATTTATTTATATTTACTTACGTGTATGAATGTTTTGCCTGACTATAAGTATGTGTACTATGTACTTGGTGCCTGTAGAAGTTAGAAGAGGGCATCGGATCCTCTGGAACTAGAATTTTGGGTGGTTGTGAGTGCTGGAAATCAAAAATAGGTTCTCTGCAAGAGCACCAAATGCCATTGAGCCATTTCTACAACCCCAATATCTTAATGATTAAGAAAAGTTACCTGAAATACTATTTTAAAAGACTTTAAAAGAATGATTGAATATTTTATTAAGATTATCAAAAATGAGAAAGCAATATCAAATTATGTACATCTCAATGATAAATTTGAATCTTATATAGCTAAATATGAAAACCTTTTGGATACATTTGTTTAGTTAGTTCATCTGAAAAGAATGATTTATTGTTTAAGTATAAATAATGTTTTTTACTTTAATAAAACTAGTATTTGACTCTCTTTTATAATAGATGTTGAATGTTTTTAATTATCTCCTAAGGCTAACTATAAGTATGATTAGAGACATGAGAAACTATGCTTTGTCTTAGCTTCTGTGAACAGACACAAAGCTGTGCAGCTGGACATTTATTTCTTACAGTACAAAGAAAAGACTAGTTTCTTGCTCTGCTCGAAAATAATTTCCAGTCACAATAGTATCATAACGTTTTCATTTATTTGAGAGTCCTTTAGCTCTCCCTTCTGATGGAAACTCACCAATAGGCAAGGTTCACCCTCCTCAGGGCCATCTTCTAACAACCTAGGATGTTGGGACCTGTTCTCCAGGTATTGTCTCTAGGCTTCAGGTGCCAATTGCATAGCATCCACCAAGTCACAGCTCAGTGTTGGGGTTCTTAGTTCGTGGTGTTACATGTTCTTCTGCTTCAGGGGCTTGGAGCCTCTGAGGCTTTCTGAAACTTTTGCGGTGGTCAGAACCCGCAGCTCTTCCAAGGTCTCCATCTATGTGTAGTAGTTCTTGCCTCCTTTTGCCACAGCCTTCTCCCATTTCTTACCTGATCTCCCCTACTTCCATAGCCTGTTGATCATGGTCCTTGCTGCCCCTGAAGCTCTCTGGTACTTTCCCCATGACATTTTATTTGTGCTAGGTGTGTCTGAGACTGGAAGCCCAGGAAATTGTCTGTTCTTCTAGCTGAGCCTAATTTATTCGTTTTATAAACTACAAATTAATTGTGTGTAGCATAAGCTGGCAAGGTTCACAGGATGGAGATCTGGAGTGTTCCATGAGTAAGAAGATCACTGTTTACATAGCCAGCCACATGTGTACTATCAAGGGCTGAGATGTACTCCTTCATGACAAGATTGAGTACTCCTGGGAAGAGGTCTGAAGCATCTGTGAGCGTTTATGGCCATCTGGAGGGGCTGTGGTGGAGCACACAAAAACTGCTATTATGGTTGAAGGGAAATCTATTGAAACAAAGACTTGTTTGGTGTGGTGGCTATGGCAGTGATGATGGTTCTCATAGGTGGAATGACATCTCTTCTAGAATCTCTGGCTAGTGTAAAGTCTCCTTTGGATGTTTAAGGACTGGATTTGATACTCTCCAGCAGGTGCACGATTTTGTGATGGTAACTCCAAAAATCACTAGAGATGCCTGTTTGGCAGCCCTGATGGAGCTGAAGAAGCTGAGGTCTTACTGCTCTGATGGGATCTTCTGAAGCTCAGAATGACTGCTATTAGTCTCACTGAACTTGGAGCCGTGGATGTAACTGAATAGTGCTGATTGAAGCTCCTTATCTATCTGTCCAGTTGCCCATTTTGCTCCTAGACAGCTGCTTCCCCAGCTGCACTCACTAGACAGCCATCCAGAAGGCAACTCCACTGCCCTTGTCTGATACTTCAGCACCTCAAATGGAAACCAAAACAAAAAAACAGCTGTGGGTGAGCTCAGCCATCTATAATTGTGGGAGAGTTGGGTTTTCCTCATCTGTTTCATTAGATGACTGTTCAGGGATTCAAATCCATATAATATCCCACATTTTAGCTTGCATACAATGGGATGATCACTTGAATAAGTAAAGCAGAATATCAAATTCTTGAATTGTCTTTCTATAATATAATGCAGAAAGCCAAAAAGAGAAACAATGATTGAAAGTAAAATCTAATCCTCAAAAAAGATGCTTAATTGAAATTTTATTCAAACTGATGTGAAGCTGATGAGTTGCTGGGGGAATCAGATGGGAGACTGTTGTTTCCACAGCTTACACTCACCAGGGCTTCTCAGCTGCCAGTGGTCAGGGACTTGAGGTTTTGCATCATGGACCTGTGAGAAATTCAAATAACAATTACATTCTGAAATATTGTATTTAAGGTGAGTGAGTACAAAGTCTACTACCACTCATGGTTCCTGATGTCAAAATTTTCTTTTCATTGAAATGCCTTCATCTCTTTAGCATTTGACTCTTTGGGGGAATAGGAAAAGAACCGTTTCCTAGGATTATGAAGAATAAAGAGTGCAATTACCTCAGGATCACCATCAGCAGATAGTATATTCTGTCTTGAGAAACTTTCAAATTAGATATTTGACCCCCAATCTATACTGGCATAAGTAAGAGATAATCTCTCTTACAACTAAAGAATTTTTTAATGTAGTCTTACAAAAGCTTTTTAACAATTTTTTTTTTTGTTTTTGTGAAAAGACATTGATACATAACTAGCTAAGAGTAAAGCTAACAGGACTTTCTCAAGCAGATCAGAAAGGTGGATCACGTTATTTGGACATTTTTTTAAATTAGTGGAACATTTAAAAACTATCTATACTAATTTTAAAATAATTCAATGTCAATAGATTATCAATAGTTAGATAAAATACATAGTTTTAGGTCATATACTAATTAGTACAGCAATTATTCTGTGTTGTTTCTTAATAAAACTTTACCCAAATAAGATCATAAATAAAATCTATGACATCTGAATTGCACTAGTCAGGCCTGAGGACAGCAGCCTCCAAGACAAACCACCCAGTACAACAACTCCTTTTGGACATGTAGCTTCTTTTTTTTTTTTTCCAGATCTTTATTTTGGACATGTAGCTTCTAAGGGCCAATGAAACAAGGATGCACACTTTACATAACTTTTCTTCCTTGTTGTGAAATAGATAAATGAAAATGTGCTACAATAGTATTTCAAAACAATATTATCTTTAAATATTACTCAAAACTTGCTACAGTTTTCGATATTTCACCCAAATGTTCACGTGGTAGAAACTTAGTAACCAAATTCATATAGTAATGGTAGTAAAGGTGGAATCTTTGAACACTAATTGGTTAAGACCATATCATGATTGTACAGCCTCCATGATGACAGTATGAAGCTTTACAAAAAGAAAATAGACAGAGATGGCACGTTCCATCTCTCCATATATGAGGCATCTCACCATGTTCTGAAACAGCTGGAAGACCCTCATTAGTCTCAGCAGATGATGGGTCCATGTCCCTAATTTCACAGCATTCAGAACCCCGAAACACATGGAATTCTAGTCTTTTTGTATCATCTATCTGCATGTATTTTTAGCAACAGAAATGAGAGTAAAACAATTCATTTGGTATTTAGAAAGCAGGAACTTAAAATATGCGACCTGACAGTGGCCCTGGAATACATATTGAATGCATATAGGACAGAAAATCCAAATTAGAATAGATACTGTGCTTAGATAACTTCCAATCTAGTTTTCTGATAAAAAAGTATTCCAGAAAACTACCAGCACACCAGACCAGCAGACATTGCCTGACATGTACATGAGTCCAGAAACAGCCTCAAGTGCTTTTCCCATGGCCAAAATATGTAAGAGAACAGTGAAATCGTTTTTACGTGATAAAAGTAGTATGCAGTGTACCAACCAATAACTAATTTGACTTAAAGTCCTGTCCACATGATGGAACCCATACCCAACACTGCCTGGGTGACTAGGAACCTGAGACTAGATATCCCAGAGACCTAGGTTGAAAAAAAGAAAAAAAAATGTGGCGATGAAATGACTTGTAATGGTATTCTTCTCTACTCATAGATCAGTTTCTTGTTCATCCATCATCAGAGAAGCTTCCTCCTACAGCAGATGGGAACAAATGTAAAGATCCATAGCAAGTCATTATGCAGAGTGAGCGACCTTGGAGAACACTCAGCCCTAGATGGACTGTCTCCATCAAATCCCTCCCCTCAGAGTTCAGGAAACCCTGTAGAAGAGGAGATAGACAGAGTGTAAGAGCCAGAGGGGATGGAGGACATCAAGAAAACAAAGCCCTTCAAATAAAAATGAACAAAGCTCATATGGACTCACAGAAATGGAAGCAACATGCACAGGGACTGCACGGTTCTGTATCACGTCCTCTGCACTTATATTATGGTTTCCAGTTTGGTGTTTTCATGGGATTTCTGAGTGTACAATTAAAAGACTGGCTTTGTGCCTTTACTTGGGATCTTCTCTTTGTGTTGGTTTGTTTTGTCCAACTTTGATGCAATAGTTTTTGTTTTATCATATTACATTTTATTTTGTTATATTTTATTTTGCTATATTTTAAAAGAATGAATGAATGAATGATGAATGGATGAATGAAAACCTAGCCACTAAGGTAAAGGTTAATGACTGAACTGTCATTTATACCTGCTGGGAGATGGAAAATCAGTTTTCTCCAATGCTGTGACTCTGGTGACACTGGGTATACTCCAGAGCAGGCCCTGTGTTCAGGAGCAGTTGACTGACATATAATGGACTCTGCAGTTTTTTTCTATGTGTGCTTTTATTTGGTTACAGGTTTTTTGTTCTTTTGGGGAGCTGGTGGTGTTTTATTTTCTTCTCTTGAATTTGTGGGGTTTTATTGTTGTATTAGATTTTTGTTTGTTTTTTGAGAAAGAACTTAAAATTGTAGGGAGGGGAAGAAGACTGGGAAGAACTTAGAGAATAGAGTAGAAGAATATGATAAAATATATTTAAAGTTAAAAATGTTTTAAATAGTAAAATACATGAAGTATAAGAATTCATTTGATGTTGCTAGTAAATTATCAAAATATGTATTGACAATATATTAAAAGATTTTGATCAACTAAATGATCTTTTTAAAAAAAAGGTAACGTGGATACTCATGATGCAAGATCAGGACTGGGTGACTGGGAGAAAGGAAAATGTATAGAAACTAAGAGAAACAAATAGTTACAGGATCTTCATGTCCTATTCCTAGGACAGACCAGATTAGGACTCAGGCCAGGACCAGGAGTCACAAAGAGACTTACTTTATTTGAGCTCCACCCAGGTAGCAATCATGGCATTCACTTCTGATGTAGCCTTGATTCCTTCTTTGAAACTTAAGTTTACTGACCTCAAATTTCAGCCATGTAGCAAAACAAAATCTATAATGAAAAATTTTATCTGTTACTAAACAATGTACATAACAAGGTGTGATCATCATGGTAGCATGATGTCTGACTAACTCAAAGTCATATACTACGTTCTACTCAGAGAGAAGAAAATAGTTGAGTGATAGAGATAACCCATAACCTCCCTCATGCTGAGTGTGGGAAATAGCATACCTACTGTCAAATATGCAGAAAGACAATAAAAATTACGTAGTCAGTATTGTTACATGATATGCTTGTTATTGTTTGCTTGAGACAAGATCTCATTGTATAGCCCAGATGAGTCTGAAATTCACTTTGTAGCCCTGGTAGATCTCTAGCTTGAGATAACTCCTCAAACTTCTGCCTTGACCTCTCAAGTTCTAGGATTATAGTCATGAACTTCAGAGCTGGTGCTCATTTTGTAGTTTCTAACAGAAATGTTCAAGTTGAAAGGTCTTGAAGTCAACTACTCAGATTCCAAAGTCCACAAGTATAGAAAGTACAGGTTGTAACTAAGGAAAATGACCTCCTTTAGTAATATCATTACTTTCTGTGCCTGCTTTTCTGTGTTCCTCCTTATCATTAGTCACTTTCTGAGCTAAATCCAGCAATAGCTCTACGTATTGTTTGAGATACGAAGTTAGTCTCTAGTGAATCTTTTAAGAGCAAGAAACAGTACTAATTATACTCACATCCATCGTCAGAAGACTAGGATTTAATCCTATCTCTGAAGTAACTATTTGAGTATGACTCTAACTCTTAGCTCTCTTGTTAAGTGAGTGGGAGCTAAGAATAGTTTGCTAATATCTTATTACTTTCATCCTAAGAATATATACCAGAATACATTTCAGTACATGTCAACAATCTATATCTGATAAAAAACTTTATTTTCTCTGAATGATGTTAACATACAATAACGTGTGTTATCATATAAACCAGGCTTATCCAACCTACATCCTTTGGGATGCATTTGACCCAATGATAGCTATGAATGTAGTTAAACACATTTGTAGATAACAATATCATATTGCAAGGTCAGAAGGTAAGATGCCCTGATTGAGCATTCTTGAAACAAAGACAACTGCTTGTAAATTCTAGCTCATGGACTGCCATCCTATGTTAATAAACATATATAATTATAGTATGTATGGAATGCTCTTAAAAGAGGAGTTACCGATGGAAGGAAAACCAAATCAATCATGTTTTATCTCTTTCCTGGCAATTCTAGATTTTCAGTTCAAATCAGGTATATAGCCCTGTTAAAATTCTTGGCTCGTGTGGTTTACAGTACACTGTTATATTGTCACCTTATAAATGATTTTATATTAAAATATTCTATGCATTACTGCACATACTTCTACAAAATTAAATTTTTGGCAATATTATTCATATATATGAACTATGTCTTTATTAAAATGCATGCTTGCCAAATTCTTTCTTGTGATTTTTTTTGAAAACCAGACCTAAAAGTTTGACACATGAAGACATATGACACATGAATTCTTCACAGAATTCATACTCCAGTGAGTATATTGTTAATTTATTGTCTTTAAACATAATTAAAAATATTCATGATTAGCATTAACCTATTTTTAATTAATTTGCTTCTTGACTGCTACTCAGTGAACAATCGTGTATAAAATACTAATCAACTTTAGAAATAGTGAAAAATGCATAGATTTAGAGTAGCACATAAAACAAACCAAGCATCTATAAAGAAATAAGTCTAGTGTTTTATTTTCATCCTTATTTCTTTAAAGAAACAAATTCTGAACCAATGGAGATGAAAGAATCATTACTTATTTGAAGAGGACTAATTATTTACAAAATTCAGTAAAATTGAGGAGCATCCTTTCCCACACCCAAGAAAAAAGTGGATGGGGATTTTAATCATTCAGCCTACTGTCCCCCAATAGTCAACAATGGCTATCTTAGCAACTGGAGTGGGTTAGCATTTTCTTTTTATCTACTAACTTTTATTTTTTATTTATTTATTTTACATACCAACCATAGTTTCCCCTCCCTCCTCTCCTCTCATCCCCCCCCCCACATTTTTTCTCCCCCTACCCCTTAAATTCAGAAAAGGTAAGGCCTTCCATGGGAGTCAACAAAGCATGGCATATCAAGTTGAGGCAGGAACAAGCTCCTAGCCTCTGCATCAAGACTGAGTGAGGCATCCTACCAAAGGAAGTAGGTTCCAAAAAGCCAGTTCATTCACCAGGGACAGATCTTGGTCCCACTGCTGGGAACTCCACACAGACCAAGCTACACAAATTTTATCCACATGCAAAGGGCCTAGGTTAGTCCCATGTAGGCTCCCTAGGTTGGTCTAGAGTCTATGAGCTCCCATGAGCTTGGGTTAGCATTTTCCAAGTAGACTCAAGAAAGATTAGGGCAGAAAATTGGCCTGCAACAAAGGATTTCTGCTTTGTTTTCTTTGTAGTATTTTTATTCATATTCTATTTAGTGAAGCAAAATTTTTAAATGTTCAGATATAAATGAGACTTTTTTTTATTATTCTATCCTTGGGTTTCAAATTTCTCCTGTCCCCAAACAGAAAGACTTCCAGTCAATAATGAGTCCCTGGGTCCCTAGGAAAAGAGGCTGGAGTATTTCCAAGTTGTACTGCAGGTCTTTTTTGTGAATGCCATGCTAAGAGCTAGAAGGACAAGGCCACTGGAGAAAGGAGGAAGAGGAGTTGGACATGGCAGCATTCTTCCCTGCTGGATATTTGATCACAGCAACCCTTTCCCTTGTGTGATCTTCTTCAATGACTATCAAGAATTGTTCTTTAGCTGACACCTCACTTTCCTGGTATTCACTTTTAACAATTCAGAAGCTCACCCCTACACCATTGCTTTGTTCAAAATTTGTGCTAAAGTATTTTTATATTTCATTTCATGGTAAGGAGATCTTCCACTTATGTGGTTCTCCAGGTGGGAAATGTACCATTAGATGATGACTCCTGACAGATCCTTCCCCAGGTACAAAGAATTTTCTGCTTTAAAACATCATTCCTAATCATCATATTCCCCTAAGTTATTGAACTTCAAGACAGACTCACTTGTGTAACTTACCATTATGCATTATTTGGAAACATTTCCATATGTTTTGCATCATTAAATTGTTTTCAGGAACCCTAGGACAAATGCATATTTTTCATCTTTAATTTGTTATAAGAACAAAAGTAGACTGACAAAGTATATTATGATCAGGAATAGAACTAGACAGAGGTAGAAAGTAAGACATCATACATTGTTACAGTAAACAAATTAAATTCATTAAGGAAAAAAGTAATAGAAGTATATACTCAAAAGTAATATATTCATATGCAAACATTATGTAAATGAGTTGCCCGTAAACAATGTCTAATTCTATCAGCATTGATTTTGTATTTCTTTCCTGTGATTTGTGTGTGATAAATGAATTTTAAGATGTTAGGGTCTTTGAATGTATTATACCCTGTAGTCATCTTCAATAAAGAGACAAATTGTGTCATTTTGTCTTGATCAGATGCCTTTTGTTTTTAACTAAGAGGCTTTGTTGGACAAATCCCTGGGTGCTTGCTTCAGTCACAACCCCTTAGTATATTCCTAACGCTAAGTAGAGTAAAGATCTTCCCTGTAAATGATCAACTGCAGCAGCCTGTTGTAAAGAATGTCCTGATACAATTGTGGACCAGTTCATTTGGAGAAACATCACTGTCTTTTCTTTCTTAACATGTGTTAGGCAGTCATCCCTCCCTCCAATTTTACTCTTAGAATTTTTGAATAATGTTCTTTTATTCTAAAAAAGGTAGAATATAGTAATAAAGAGAATATATCCCATTGTATAAGCTAACATTTAATTTCTTCTACTTATGAAACAGACATGATATTGGTGAAGAGCAGGTGTAGATCAGTTTACAAATATTCCAGGATTTATATGGAAGAGATGTCAAGACACTCTGGAGAAAAAGAAGAGGAGGAATCAAGTCGGTAATTTGCCCTGTTGTGTCTTACACACGTTGCAAAACTGATGAAAGGTAGAGATGAAATTTTGAGCAAAGAAGCAACAGTAGACAAAAGTAGCAAGACAGAGACAAGAATCTGACAACTGCATACACAAGAATTTCGAACAGGGCAAGATTTGCTTATAAACCTGGTGGTCTATGACCTATGCGTGGGAGGAATATTTTGGAAAATTTAGACTATGGACTTGAAAGAATAAAAAATTAGACCCTCTGCTGTGGCATGTCCTGTATGTCCTGTGGGAGCCCGTTCTCGGGTTCCATGTGGCTTTACCCAGCAGGTCCGCATAGGGGATGATTAGGACCATTGGCCTAAGTGCAGGTGTCTGAGATGGTCTGCACTTGGCTGTGCTGTGGGATGGTCTATATGGTAAATGTGTTGCTCTGATTGGTCAATAAATAAAACACTGATTGGCCCATGGCTAGGCAGGAAGTATAAGCGAGACTAACAGAGAGGAGAAATAAAAGAACAGGAAGGCAGAAGGAGACACTGCCAACCGCTGCCAGGACAAGCAGCATGTAAAGATGCCGGTAAGCCACGAGAAAGGTGGCAAGGTATAGATTTGTAGAAATGGATTAATTTAAGCTATAAGAACAGTTAGCAAGAAGCCTGCCATGGCCATACAGTTTGTAAGCAATATAAGTCTCTGTGTTTACTTGGCTGGGTCTGACCAGTTGTGGGACTGGCAGGTGAGAGAATTTTGT
This sequence comes from Peromyscus maniculatus bairdii, assembly GCF_049852395.1. Lineage (NCBI taxonomy): Eukaryota > Metazoa > Chordata > Mammalia > Rodentia > Cricetidae > Peromyscus > Peromyscus maniculatus. The sequence goes on from NC_134865.1 coordinate 31,180,747, forward strand.
CCTGACTGTGGGCAAGGCAGGAAAACTCTAGCTACAGCCCTCACATATATCTGAGAATTTCCAATGGGAGTAAATGGTGTATGTGTTAAAGTTCATTATTAGAGAATAAAAGGGAGTAGATTTTTTTCACAGCTTCCATAGAAGGCAGGGAAGGACTAAACAGGTTAGGAATTCAGCAGCCAGTAATGGAGATAATTAATCACATTAATGTTCACTTCTGTCCACAGAAGGGTGGTACTGTATGAAGTGGCACTTGAGCAAATATTCTTACTATAAAAGCTGAAAGAACTGGCAGAAATAGTTATTTAATTCTATTAATATGCATGTTTATTGATTCAAATGAATTTTATCCCACAATGAACAATTTTGGGGAAGATTTTTGAGCATGAGAACTTGTGACTTCTCCTGATAAGGATGTACTTTAGATGAAGTTAGATTAAGTTTCACAGGTCTATTTCATTGAGTTCTAATGTAGTTTTAATAAATACCTAGTATTGGAACAACCCACAACTCTTACATGAACCATTGTTCTTCGGCTCCATGCACCCTGAGGGATGAATGGGTCAGCCATGAAAGAGACCAGAATTGATCAAATAACCATGGCATTTTGAGCCAAAGTGTAAGAAGATGAGAAGGACTACATCATGGCAAAATTGGAACAATGGAGTTTTCCACCAAATATCACCCTGGGTTTTGAGGAGTGGCACAAGACTTCACTGGACATATGAACAATACACAGTTGGTTCAAGATGTGCTCCTACAGGAGTTACCCAGACCGCTAACACCTTTCTTCTCATATGTCAGCTGGGTAAGATTAGGATTGAAGTCTTTACTTACAATGATTTTGCTGCTGTAAATTAATGATCATTGTGCTTTATTATTCAGTTGTGCAACTGCTATTTTATTTCTGTTGATCTTTGTTTTTCTGCTTAATTTCTATAAATTACTGTACAGTTTCCCATAAGGTATAATTAAGCAGAATTGCTTAAGTTTTAATTATTGTGTATTATAGATGTTGAAAGCAACATTAGCACTTGGCTTTTAAAAATGTGATCGTATATTTATAAGGGAGCATTTATAAACACATTTACATATAGTTAAGATGAAAAAGGTATTTGAATTGTAGTCATTAGCATTTCTTCAAACATATGGCAGAGCAGCAGAGGCCATGGGCCATGCCTTCATTAACTGAACACTGTTTCATCAGTGCCTCAGCTTCCTGCTGTGCCACCCCGTGGCTTCCCCTTCTGTCCCCGAGGTTTCAGTAACAAGGGACAATATGTCCCCAAGGTGAAAATCTGGAAAATATCGCAGATTAGCCCTTAGAGAAGTTCTTATGATTATTTAATCATACTTCGATAAAGAACACACAGCACCATTAAACTGGCTTCGATGTTTCTCTGCTAGTCTCCATTTCCCAGCCACAGTGACTGGCACTGTCTGCAGCGCAAAGCGAATATGAGCAAATTTAAGGAGGACGCTTAAGATACCATTAAAAGGCCAACCGCTTTTGTATTTGAAGTCATAGTTGTCAAAGCTGAAACATATGCACAGATTTTCAAAAGACATGGCTTCAGAGTCATAAACAGATATAACTACACAGCTGTAAGCAGACACGCTGCATAGGCATATGTAACGTGATTTAATTTTAATCTGTTTCTTTTAGGTTTTCTGATGATAGATGGAGATGAAACTCTTAAATAATGTTAGATACACTAATGTCACTCTATTATTTGTAAAAAGGCAGATAAACAATTTAAACACTGTCTTATAAGTGCTATAGGCATATTTTATTGACACATGTCTCTAGGACATAAAGCATAGTAATCTAAGAGATAAAGGCATGTGTGGCAACATATCTGTCACACTTATGCTCTATCAGCTAAATGCCTATCATTAATACAGAATTAGTTCCTGAGGCATCTTTGACCATTGAATATATATGCATATTAGATTTTAACCTAAGATAACTATTTCAAGACAAAACCTTTATGAACCTAAAAAAATATATGTGGTAAATATGAATATTTGAACTCATAATTTTATATGATTAAGTAGTTGTTTTCAGTAGCTGGGAATATGAAATTAGAAAACTATTATTTAGGTAAACCAATTGCCAAAATGTTAGCAATACATGAGATAATCCAGAGAATTCCTGGAACAATGAAAAAGAAGAAGGGGAAATTTAAAATGATGATTCTCTATTCTGATTCCATAGGTTTTAGGATAAAAATATACCAGACCTCTAATTTCAAATCCTATGTTGACCCCGTCTGTGCAATGTCTTTGCTACAATTCCACTTACTTTTTAAGCTGCTGTACTGCACTATGGGACAACCGGGACACAAAGAGAAATAGAACTTAGATCTCTTTCTTCAGGGAGCCGTACTGTACCACACTAAGCCAGATATACAAGTGTTTGTTAATGGAAGGCAGACCGTTACATTATTTTTGCTGTTCCTACAGGAATGTGTTCCTCACTTCTCCCTTGCACGTAAATTAGAACACAGACTCTAGGGCCATGTGTCTCAGTTTGAGATGCATCACTACCACAAATCATCTCTGAGACCTTCAGCACATTGCACAGGTGTTTTGTGCCACATTTTCCTTATAAAAACAAATTTTAATTCCTATTTCAGAAATGTGTTCACACATTAGCTGCATGCTACTGTGTTGAGTGACCAAAAGTATGTCTAGATATACTACACATACTATTATAAATGCTTTATCTCCCACCAATGTATTGTATGTCCGTTTGATGTGTGTATGATGTATGTGGAATTTGTGTGTCTGTAACTATTGCATTCCACTGAGTGTGTGTGGAGGGCCAGAAAACAATCTTGGGTTGTCTTCACCTAGGACTTGTTTAAGATAGGGTCTCTTTGTTGTTTTAGCCTGCGTAGACCAGGCCAGCTGTCCCATGAGCTTCATGGGATTCTCCTGTCTTGGCTTCACATTTCATGGTAAGAACACTGAGATTACAGATACAGATACATGTTATGATCTCATCTTTTATGCAGATTCTGGGCATTCAAATTCAGGTCTTCAGACTTGCAAGGCAAACACTTTGGCCAATGAAGCTTTTTCCTCATCCTCCCTCAATTAAATAAAGTCATGTACTCCCACCCTCTGATTTCCTCATTGCATAACCCAGTTTTGATTCTATCTTCTGCCTTTTTAAAACTGACCATTTTCACAGAAGTCATTCAGAAGGAAAGGAGGAAAAATGTACAGTGGAAGGTGTACTGATGGACAGACACTTTGCCAGCAACAAATTCCACAACATACAATCCACCTCAAAAGTCACTTGGACTCATTAAATAAGAACTTCATGGAAGTCCAGTTCTGAAACAGCACATCTCTTTCTATCCTTCTAATGCAATAATTGCTGATATAGCTGAAGGAACAATTACTAGCACTAAGATTGCTTTATATATGCTGTGCAGATATAGAAATAGATACCTTAAACATACCATGCATTTGTGATATTGTAAACTACCAAGGAACTCAATATTTACCTGAAATATAAGCAAAGTATTAATTAAATGGAACATGTATCTCGTTAAAATGAATCAGTAAGACATGCTACTAAGTTATATAAATATATTTGCTTTGGGGAATACCCTTTTGGACTCTTTTATTTTTCTTCATCTCCTAGCATATCACAAATCCCCAGAAATATGCCATGCTAATATTGCCAACTGAGCTCTTCCAAGCAGAGATGACATCAGCCATCTGTCACACAGTATTAATGCTGAGAAGCAAAGCCAACTATAGAGAAAATAAATACCTTTCATATCGATTAGCCAAATATTTATGTTGAGAATGAAATGATTAAAATCTCACTATTCGAGCTAATTACCCTAAGTGAATATTTGCCTCCAAGTGAACGACACACCAGCAGTATGCTTGCCTTATTGCCTTCCTAAAACCAAATTTCATTGTGAACATGTGTGCTGCTGAGGGGCTTGTGCTAGACTTTGCAAGGTGTTGCGATACACCACCGTAGCTCTCTTTCAGCCTGCAGGTGTATCTCCTGCTGCCTTGATAGATTCGATCTATACACTGTGTGGCACCAGCTTCCAGATGGCTGCTTTCTTGTTCTATTTTAAGTTACTCAATCTCTTTAAGGCAGATCCCTGGAGCTTGTCATCACAGGGTCAAACAATCAGTGCTTCCCACCTCTGACTATGCTGAAGCATCTATTTCTCTCTAGGTGGACAGAGGTAGGCTAAACAGGCACCTGACTTAATCACAATAGATGGCTCCATTATTTTCTAAATTGAGCAGCTCTTCCAGATTCAGTTGTTGCTGTGGTGATCGCACGGAGTCTTTCAGTGTTGATAGGGGTGTTGTCAGAACTGGCTGTGTCAGCTTTTATAAAACACGTGTATATGCTGGGCGATAGAACGTGTTCTCCATTACATTTGAGTACACGGGGCATGTGAGGGATTTTATAACTGCATGTCCACTTTCCTTCTGTGAAAGAAGGGATGTACAGTGGTTTATAATTTGATTAAGTCATAAAAAGTGTTCTGCGCCGTCCTCCTGGTGAATTAAAGGTCACAGTATAGAATATTTCTGCCAACACAAGTATTTCCATTTAGCTTGGCTTGAAATAGCCACTCTTGCTAAAATAAATGAAACATGAAGACACAAAAATATTTTGGGAAATTCTGGAGCTTTATATAGTAACCAAAGTCACAGGGTTATGTGACCTATCTGCGAGATCAGTTACATTTCAGTCACTCTGGACCGATGTTCTGTGTGGTTTCCAAGGGAGTCCAAAATACAATTGAAGTGAATAAACATCCTTTGTAGCCATTACCTCTCTCTAAATAATGATTTTTTGGGGGGTATGTGAAAATGGGGGCCCTGAATCACTTTCCATATTTGACTTTGCTATTGAACATTTAGGAGAACAGCTAAGAATTTTATACACTAAAACATAACTCTAACCATATTCTATCATTAACACCATTTTTTTCTCCTTGGGAGACACTCCTAATTTTTATAACAAGGGCCTTAACCTACCCAAAAACATATTTATAGTTATATAATTTTCATCTTATTACATTATCATAACAAAATAATACATAACTCTCAACCAGTTGAGAGACAAAGTGATAGCAGAGTAAGAACAAATATTCATCAATCTCAGCCAACGTGGACTTTCCATACTTAGCCCTGCCTGAGGCAAAGCCACCTACACAATCATGTTTCCCCATTGAGGCTCCATTGTTACCAGGAGGCAGAATGCAAATAGGCACAGGAGTAATTTCAAGGTTGAAAACAGGTCTTCTGTTAGACAGATTTACTGATCCTCTCAAAACTTCAAATTCCCTCTAAGAGGAAATGCATGAAGAATTAATAATAAGAGATCCCCACTACTGAACTCTTCTCTATAGAAACAACAACAACAACAAAAAAAACAACAACCATTATCAACAGTTAGTATTTTCTGACTTGTTTCAGAAAACTCTTATAGCCTCCTCTTTCATGTGTAGATACACTGTAAAATTTGAAGTGTCTCATTGCCCCCTCTTGTTCCATACAATGATAAATTTATGTTGTATCTTCTGTCTTTTGCTATAAGACAAACTATACAGAAATACATTGACAGATCACTCATTTATTCATAGTTCTGTGGCTTATCACCTTGGCTGGGGTTGTGTATCACACGAGACTGAATGGTAATGCTGCCTTGAGCTGGATTATCCTCCATCCGGGAGCTTTGTTGGCAGACATCTTTACTCTCCTTTATGCTATGTCTCATTTGTCCAAAGTTATCGCAAGCATTTTTACATGATGATGGAAAAAACTGAGAGTAAAAATGGGTACTGAAAGGTCTAATGAAGGCCCAGTTTCAGAAATCACATTTTATTGCACATAAATTTTACTGGTTTAGGTTTCATGGGAAAACCACTACAGTTCAATAGTGATATAAAAAAGCTCCATTGAACAGACAAAAGAATCAAGTTTATTAGAAGTATTTACATTAATACAGAAAAAAATCCCAGCAAAACTCATATGATACATTGTAATTCATTTGGTGAATACAAAATTAAGGCACTTCCATTTAAACCTAATTGTTAGAGGTAGTAACTTTGAAAGGGTTAAATGTTGAATAGTATTCTCAGGACTTTACAGTTGTTTCCCATTGATATTCAATTGTGTGGTTTATATTTTCAAAGAATAAAGCATCCAGAATCATATAGCTTCTCATCTTAAAAAAAATTCATAAGGCTATTGCACAAATCAACATGTATATATTTTGGGTTCATTGATTATAATAGCATGTTATATAAATATAACATACAATGTATATGTGCATACATTTGTACATGGTGACTGCTGTGGGATGGTCTGTATGTCAAATTACTCTGCTGGGTCAATAAATAAAACACTGATTGGCCAGGGGCTAGGCAGGAAGTATAGGCGGGACTAACAGAGAGGAAAAAAGAAAGAATAGGAAGGTGGAAGGAGTCACTGCCAGCCACCGCCATGACAAGAAGCATGTGAAGACGCCGATAAGCCACAAGCCACATGGCAAGGTATAGATTTATGGAAATGGATTAATTTAAGATATAAGAACAGTTAGCAAGAAGCCTGCCACGGCCATACAGTTTGTAAGCAATATAAGTCTCTGTGTTTACTTGGTCAGGTCTGAGTGGCTGTGGGACTGGAGGGTGACAAAGATTTGTCCTGACTGTGGGCAAGGCAGGAAAACTCTAGCTACATGATGACACTATTTAAGACTGAAGACATCAAGCATCCCTTTGTCACTTATTGAACAAGTTATACCCCTTCTGTTAATTGTCTCATTCATAAAATGACAATAATTATGCTATATATTTATTCTGAAATTGAGACACATTTAGAATAGTGTCTGGCATAGCTCAGCCACCATTAGGACATCTGTGACATCTATATCACACTTCTTCCCCAAGGCTCAGGGACTGTTGTTGCAGAAGAGGAGATGGGAAGATTGTCAGACCCGGACTCAAGGGAGACTGGAGCAAAATGTTGTCTGGTGGACATGATTAGATCACTACACACTCTTGGGAACTCAAAGTTGCCTGTGGTTGCCTACACAAAACCAGCACAAGACCAATGCACTGAACAGTTTAGCATCAAAGGATAAGCGGCTCATGAGTCACCAATTTTGAGGACCTATGGACAGTTGATGTTTCTAGGCAAGGGGGAGCCAATGGATTATTAAAAATATAAAAGAGGACACAACACAAATGGTTGGGTATAGAGAGTCACACTAAGTCATATAAGTAGTCTCTAGTCTATAACAGAGGTTACACTAATTTTAAAGCAGTGCTTTTGCCTTTAAAGTGTATAGGAAATGGTCAGTTTTGACCAGCTCTCTCTCCTGTAACAAAACAAAAACAAAAACAAACATAGGCAATAGGCCAGGTCTGGTGGTACCTACCAGTAACCAAAGTGCTTGGGAAACAGAGGCAGGGGGATTAAGTGTTTGAGACCAATCTGGGACACATGCAGAGACCTGATTCAAAACAAAACATGAACAACAAAAATAAAAAAAATACATAATCATTAGTGAGAGAAGAAAACTAGTTATATGATGATATTTGAGTTCTGAAGAGGAACCCACAGTCAACTGCAGTAATATGATAGTGTGATAAAAATGGTAATATGACAATAAAAACCTGATTAACATTCTTTTCCAACAACCAGGACTTTCTATCAATAGGTAACTCTGAGAAACGTAACTTTAAAATATGAACACAACTTTAAAGTAGAAAGCAATAACATCTATGTAGAGATATGATAAAAAGGGTAAGAGAATAAACTAAATTAGCAATTATCCTATGAAACAGGAAAAAATACAACTTTTCAATATGCGCTAAAAGGTTGAAAATTGAAAAATTACCAAATGAAATAGGCATGGAAGCATAGAACAGAGAGACAATTACATAACAAGAAGAAATAAATTTTAAAACTTTGGAAGGGAATTAAAGCTAAATAATAAATTAAAGAACACATAATATTATGGTAAAGCAAGGCACATAGAGGATCAAAATGAAAGGAACTGAGCAAATTAAACCAAACTAAAAAGAGAAGGAGTCAGTATGAGCCAAATGCATCAACAAATGTAAATTTGGTTATTTTGTGAAGAAAATCTTTTTCTTGAACATAGAAAAGGGAAAACAGTAAAACAGAAGTATAAACTTAAAAAAAAGAAGCTAAGAACAAACCAAATAAATATTGTCCACCTTTGACCTCTCTGATTCAATTATAATTTATATGGAGAAAACTTGGCCAGACTGTAGATATAAATTTATGCTGGAATTTATCTCAAGAAGCAACTGTTAAGTACTTTCATCAGAAATGACCATGTAAATCCATTCCATCCAGGAAAGCATAAAAGCAAGGAGATGCTGTCTTGGGTTGACCTGTGAAGACAGATAAATCATAACTGAGCTGAAGCTTGGAGGACTGATGGTCCATTCTTCCTGATTTAAGATAGTAGGGTCTCACGTGTTTGCTGTTGACTCCCTAAGGCAGCGGCCTCATGCTTTTTGGGATGTCTGGGTTTAATAGTGGATTGCAGACCAGCCTGTGCTACACAGAACAAAGCAACAAAGCCTAGGTGAAATCAGTACATTAGGTTGTGGCAAAAAAAAAAAAAAGTATCAATGCTGTTTTTAGTCAGTTACTGAATTATGGGTTTTTTGTCACTAAATTATCTTATTTGTACTATAAAATTTATCAACATGTTTCAAATATTATATGTGATCTCGGTTTATTTCTGTACCTTCACTCTGACTCTGCGTGCACATCTATGAAATGGGGATTACCCGTCTAACTCAGCCTATCTGATTATTAAACCTATCAAGCTAGGTTGGCTTTGACTATGATAACATAACCTACTCAGACCTCTGTGGCGGTGGGCCACACGTTTGCTTTCCTGTTGAGCTGATTGGCTCTAGGCCTAAACAGCTCTCCAGAACAGCTGTCAAGAATAGCTGTCCTTCAAGTGTTCACTCAGCATTCCAAGCTGCTTTGTTCTTTTGGCCTCTGTGAAAACCAGGGCTTCCAACATTTCCACACAAGTGCTAAGAGACAGCTGAAAAATCGAGTCAGCAATTCAGCTCAATGGTTTACAGTATTACACAGCACTTTCATGCACGTTTCTCAGAAGTACCTCGTACATCTATCTCTGTCTACACAGTGTGAGGAATGAGCAGTTCCTTTATGGGATAGATCGACTTTCTCTGGTCAGAAAAACGGGTCACCCTGATCATCCGACAAGTGTCAAGTGCTGTTTTCAATTCAGCAGAAGAAGACGTGGGAAATTCCAAATTTCTTGACTCTGGAGACTTAGATTACAGCCATGATGCAGGGAGCTGGGCTTTCTCATATGCCAGGCACCAGTGTTACTTGCAGATTTAGTTCTTGATGTACTCAGCTAAAACTTGACTGGCTTCACGGCCTTCACCTTCATTCGTGTTGTCTCCTCAAATGTAATTTCTGGCTGCACTTTCATTAGTTTGTGTCACTGTTGCAGTATCTTCTCAGTAAAATAGCTTGACTTGCAATTCAAGAAGAAAATGAAAGCAATTGTTGCCATACTCATGTGGAAGTATGCAGGCCCTTAGCCTTCCCTGTTCTCTGTATTCTATATGAACTGTTTTCTTCTGTTCTCGTCACTGTCACTCATGTAAAAGTTGTATAAATAAAAAAACAGCATTTTTTCTAAATAAACACACACACACACACATACACGAGTGTGTGTGTGTATGTATCTATATAAACATTTTTGTGTATGTGTGCATTTGTCTGTGTGTGTGTGTGTTCAACAGATTTTTCTTAAGGTACTAGGAATACAGAATGGAGAAATAATGCTTTCTCCTACATGTACAAAAGCCATGAAATTTGATATTTCATTTGCAACACACATAAAAATAAACTCAAAATGAATTAAATAAACAAATTCCAATGATTAAAACTCAGAGACGAAACTGAAGTAGAAGAGCTTCCTAATATTTTGTTGGCAGTTATGTCTTGAATATAACACCAAAAACAAACAAACAAACAAACAAACAAACAAACAAACAAACAAACAAGCAGGATTCCCTCCATCAAAACGAAAAGCTTCTGTATAGTCAGCATAGCAACCAATACAGCAGAGGTTCATCTACAGATGGGGAGAAGATGCCTGAAAACATCTACTAGGAGTCAGCTTCCTAAACATGCAAGGAACTCCTACGGTGCAGGAGTGAAAAATGATAAATATCTGGTGTAGATGTAACCAATCGTATTATTAAAATAAGAAACACAGAGCCAAGGTAAAAGAGGAAAGCCGAGAGGTCAGAGCTCAGAGATAAAATCTTACCTCCTGCAGTGCTCCTAGCTTCCCCGAGAGAGGGCGGTACTTCCTGTGTCCCTGTTTAAATAATCTTTCTGTTCTGCCTTCTCATTGGTTGTAAACCCAACCACATGACTGCCTCATCACTGCCTGTAAGTACCGCCCTCCAGGTCTTAAAGGCGTATGTCTCCAATACTGGCTGTATCCCTGAACACACAGAAATCTACCTAGCTCTTCTAACCACCACGCTCTCACTATGGCTCTAATAGCTCTGACCCCAGGGCAACTTTATTTATTAACATAAAATTAAAATAACATTTCAGTACAAATAAAATATCACCACAATCTGGTTTATTTGTATTGGCTAAAGGCACAGACATTTATTTAAAGAAGATATAGAAATGATCATCAATTATTTGAAAATGCTCAACAAAGTCATGTCATGGAAATATAAATGGAAACCGCAGTGGACTATCTGTCTCACACTTTTTAGAATAACTTCCATTAAAAGCACAAAAGAGAAAAAATGATGAGAAGAATGTGGTGTAGTAGAATTTGTAAGTTAAATGAAAAACACAGTGGAAAAGGTAGTTCTCAGAAAGGAGGCTGTGGTCGGTTGTGCTACTTGTAGGTCACTCCTGGGTTTGCTATGTGATTAGATCTGCTTTCACACCAATAGCTATTTGTCTGTGTATCTTCCCTTATACACACAGGTATGCATACTTCCTAACTTGAGGGTTGTTCTCAAGTAACATTCAAATAAAGGTAAAGAGAGGCCATCATTAGTATCAGTGGCCAATTTATAATTATTCTGGGGTCACAGAGACAGCCCAGTGGGTGGCACTTGCTGCCAAGCTTGACAACCTGAGTTTGATCCCCAAAATATGTGGTGGAAGGAAACGACCTGTTCCATTAACACATGCCCCATAACATGCATGCATGACCATACACACGTGCACATGCGCACGTGCGTGTGTGTGCGCGCGTGCACACGTGTGCTCACACACACACACACACCACACACACACATATACACACACACACCACATACACACACACATGCACACGCACTACACATACACACACATACACACACACCACATACACACACACACATGCACACACACATGTACACTACACATACACACACACCACATACACACACACATGCACGCACACACACATACACATACAATAAATTCATTATTATTAACTGTATGATAATTATTGTTTTGGATAAGTGGTTTGATGCACACAAATCATTCTTGTATCTTATTGGTAAAATTCAACTAATCTTCTCTGGTGCTGGTGTTATATGGTGAATATTTATTCACATACTTTGATTAACCTTAATAACATTTAAGTTAATAACATTCAGGAAACTTAGCCAATCATGGAAGAAACCATCCTGGAGGAGTATTTACATAGGTCAGCCTGTCATTTGAAGAGGGTACAGATACTTTAAAGGAATGAGAAATATTCCATATAATTTATATAGAAATGTGACAGATGTGTAAAGGCATCTATTGGAGCTAAAGAAGGCACACTGAAAAGACATAAATAATTTAATTTCTACAATTAGAAGAAAGAAGGGTCTACAGTTATAATGGAAGAAATTGAAGCACCATAACACTTCCCAAATTTTTACTTAATAAAAGGGCAAGCCATTGATTGTCAGAATCAAGAGGAAGGGACAGTTTTTCTACCTATTTTTTTTAATTGACGTACCAAAAAAGTGAATATGAATAGGAAATAACATAAAATCTAAAAGGTAACAAGGGTTTTAGTATAATAATCAAGGTTAACGATTTAGTGTTTTTATTAAGATATTGACAAAACAATTCCAAACAAAAAGAACTCAATAAATATTGAAGCAGTGATGATCAATCTTATTTGATTAATTGAATCAAGACACATGAACATGAAGATTTCAGACTTGCTCTATGTACAGTGTGACTTTTTGCATGCACAGTAAAAGAACATTAGGAAAACTGTAGATTAAAATGAGATGAATTCTCTCTTTTGACACATTTATTTTAGAGAAGCTAGAGACCCGACAGGAGACTGCTGGGAATCTTAGAGTTAAGTCCAGGAGAGAATGAGAGTGTATGTACAAAATGTAAGGATTGAGACTTTTTCCTTGAAAGAATTTTTCCATTTAGCACTGAATGAGGAGAGAACTAAGCAAGGGCTTGAAATCACTTTTATAACATCTTCAAAGCAGACCACCGCCCATCATTTTCAGATCAGTTATTCGTCAACTGAACTTTAATCATTTCAAATCTGCGAAGGCTTCTATTCCTTCATAATCAATAATTGAATAAGCTAATGAACTATAAGGAGAGTCAGCAGAATGATACTAACACAAATGCTCCATGTAAAAATATTTATGTATTATCAAGGTTACATGAAAAATGAATCAGTCTAGTGAATGACAGAGCCTTCTGGAAGAAAGTATGCCTGAAATTTTTAAGAATGTCTTTAAATGTGGCAATATTTATTTATAAACTATTAATAGAAATTTTATCTCCACAAGAACTAGGAAGTGCATGCATAAGTTTCCCCAGGACTTCCTGTTGGCAGTGAGAAGCGGATTCCACATATGTAAAATTGGATCTACATTTTCTTCTTGGCTAAGGAAGGAAGAAGCATCTACAATTTCCCTTCCATTAGTTCTGGGTACATGGGATATTGCCATCACAGGACTAGGCAGAGGGACTTGGAGAAAGATTTATCAAATGATGAGGCAAGTCTGCTCAGACTGCTGTCAGGATAGTTTCGCATTACCCCAAATCCAGAATCAGAGTCGCTTTGATAATGTAGGCATGTAGGAGGGCTCAAAAATATGTGGGGCAGTCAGGACATGGGGTGTATTTACAGTTGCATCTTGTTCACTCCAGAGCATTCAGGAGGTTAGCTCACCAGAGAGAACAGCACATGCCAGAGCTTAAGCCAAGGGACACACTTTTCAAAACTCAGGAAAGTGAAAAGAGGAAATTGCAAGAGATAGCTCTTGGCAAAAGACAGAGGAACTGAACACAGATTCCTTTCCCATCACTGGTGTAGTGGTTTACATCCCTAACTCTAGTTTCCAGGAGATCCAATGCTCTCTTCTGAACCATGTATATGGTTCACATGCATAAATGCAGAAGAGATATGCACACATAAAATAAAAGGAATAAATGATTTTAAGAGAGGGAGCTGGCTGTTTTCGCCCTTTCAGTGAACAGCCAGATAATAAATGGACCAGTCTGTACAACTCAATTGTGAAGAAGTGATGCTTTCAGTAATCGGCCTCAATGATGTCGCTTGCCAGTTCGTTGTCTTCTGTGAAGTGTCGCAGAAGCATTTACATAGCTGAGGGTCTGATTGCTTTGGAGCATCGGAGGTTCCTTTGCTATTTACAAGTCTCAGAATGTTTGCCATGGAGAGCACGAAAGATTCAGTGGCACAGAATGGGTCCAACGCCAAATGGTTTTCTGTAAGCTTCTCTGGGCTTTCTCCTTGTAAAAGATCTTCTCTCACCTGTTTGTAAAAGCCAAAACTAACTGCAGAGGAATTAATTAGTATTTCTTCAGCTGTCATTCAAAGCAACCGACTTTAAACACTGAATGTTTTTAAGTTGGTTGGTTTCATAAAATGTTTCAAATGTGGCAGCCCAAGACATACAGCCTGTTTCTATTTTAATTTGAAACTTACGTTTCTCCAAGCATTTAAAGACTAATTTTTATTTCGGCCAATTATTAATAAGGTACATGACTACTAAGTCACACATGTACCAAAATTCTTTTAACTTCTGGAGCAAATTATACCTTGAGGAAATTGATCTTATGCTTATGTGATAGTGAACTACAGCTGTCATTGATACTACCATTCAAATTTTAATATTACAATGACTTTTTATTATTATCTCATAGCAACCATGAAAAATACACACAGGAAAACAAAATGTAGAAACAAAGCAATCCTTCATTATTATTTATATACACTGCCACTTAATGTTTCTACAGTAATAGGAACTATTTCAAGGTGAAAGACAGATTGTCTGCTGCAGATCAGAGTATAAACCAGAACACTGAGTATCAATTTTTCTTGTACAAACTTTGCAAGCCCAGGTTTTAGGAAAACATCCATATTAAACAGACCTTTTCTGTGCAAAGCCTCAATGAAACTGCAGCCAACTTCAGTTTTCAAAAAAAAATTACAAGTTGAATATTTTTTCCAGTCTTATGGGAAATTTTTGTTTAATTTTCTAACATTTTCTTGAAGTAATAGTCACATGTGTTTCAACCAATGTAAACATTAGCTGTTGCTATTCGCCTGGTTTTATTTTTAGAGGAATTATATTTACTATACCTGCAGATAGTTCACATGAAGCAAGAAACCTAATATTTATATTTTATAATAAATATTATGAATATCTTTCTCAGGGAAAAGAAACCGTTCAGATAATCTGCTTTTCACTTAGAAAGCCTTGTTTTATATTAGAAAATATAGGGGCTTTTTTCATTTTAACTTTTTTGTGCTAGAGACAGTTTTTAACTATAAAAGTAAAACGGTGCCTTTTAGCTATAGTTAATGAAACTTATTTTCTTTGCAAAGGGGGAAAATTATGGAAGCTGTAAATAAGTAATGATTGCCAAAGATCAGAAGAATTTTACATAAGACCAAAGCAATTTAGTGTGATGCTTTGATACACGCACCTAAATAATTCAGCAGTGGTAATAATGGCATCTTGAGACCCCAACAACTGATTTACCCTCTGAGTGTTAGAAGATGATTAGATATGGGAGAGTTTTAGGTCATGAATTAATTTTTGAACCTTTTCTAGATGTAGGTTTAAGTGTTTTCTTTTAAATACTTGCTACCCAATCCCTTTAGTGTAAATATATTAAAAAGTTATTGAGACACAGGTCATCTGTGTAGTAAAATCCAATCAGCTAGTGGAAATGTAGCATGGTTATTGCTACATTTCAGGGAACTGAGTCAAGAATTCCAAAATTAATTCATTTTAGTTTTTATGGACTTTGAATTCTCTTAAGGTCTATTTTTTCACATCTTATTCATATGAGGATATGTTACAAAAAAATCAATAAAAATGTCTGATTCCCAGCAAAGTGTGAACTAGCTCCTGTTGGCTGGGTCTTTGAGTTTCCTTCTAAGAAGTTTCATCCTGGAGCAGTTAAGTTTCTCCCCAGGAACTCAGATCTCTTCATAAGTAAAATTAGTTAAAAAGCTTCTTCACTCTGCGATGCCAATGATTTCCTGTTCTGAAATATCATGGGCACCCTGCTCTCCATGAGTTTCTGCAGAAAGGGCTTTTCATTCCTCAGCTGTCCACTCACAGTTCTGTGTCCAGACTGTCCTGTGAGCCTGGATGATGCTGTCTTCCATCACAAGGGCCACACATGCCATCTTTTGTCTTTCCTTGAAAATGTCTCTTCACTCCAGCCTCACCGACTTCCTCACTTCCTAATTAAACCATCACTTGTCCTATCATATTTCTCTATATTTTTCTTTTCCTTTTTTGGTTTAGTTGTTTTATTTTATGCATATGAATGTTTTGCCTCAGTGTGCACCACGTGCATGCCTGATGCCCATGGAAATCAGAAGAGGGCGTTAGATACTCTGGAACTAGTGTTATAGGTGTTTGTGAGCCACAATGTGGGCACCGGGAACTGAACCCAAGTCCTTTGGAATAGCAACAAGTACTCTTAACCACTGAACCATCTCTCCAGCCTCCACACTATGAATTTCATAAAAGAGAAGAATCATGTTTTGTTTGTATCTCTATAAACAGAACTTCTTATATTGTGAATATTTTTTAGATGCTTGATATAAGTAGTTAACTAGACCAGGTTATGTTTTTGAAGACTATGAAATAATGTATGCATTCTAGTAGCTATTAATTTTAAATCTTTGTGTAAATTGCTTCAGCCTGATCAATTATCAGAAAAACCAAACATTCTCTAAGTTATTGAACTGGTTTCATGATCACATAGCATTACAATCAAAATCAAATTACATAAGTACAGTATAAAAGTTACCAATTAAAATCATACATAAAATACATTACATACTCTACAAATAATTCTGTCAAAAATATATTTTAAAATAATATATGTACATGTAACTTTTTTTAGATTTTAAGACTAGTTTTATTTATGTATATGTGTATATATCTGTGTGTGAGTGCCAGGAGAGTGGTGTATCGCTTGGAGCTGGTGTTACAGGTGGTTATGAGCCTAATGTGGCTGCTAGAAACTAAACTCAGGTCCTCTGGAAGAGCAACAAGTGCTTCCAACAGCTGAACCATCTCTTCAGCTCTGTATATAACTATTTTAAAACCTGTAAAAAGATTCAAGGTTACAAGGGATTTTTGCATGTCATCGCCTACCTCAATCCAATAAAATAGAGAAATGATCCTGCCCTTGTTCTACCAGTGTTTACAGTTATGCTTTAATCAAAAACGTCTTCTAAACATTGACTTGTGAAAGTCAGACTCAGAGCTCTGGCTAACAATTGAGTCAATGCAGTCATTGAAACGTCTTAATTGCCTCTAACACATTGGCATACACTAGAGAGTTCTCTCCAGCCGGGTCAGTAGCATTGTTCTGTTCTGTATTAGGGAAACGTCTTCTGCACAACACGAAATGGAACTTCAGAAACGATTGGGCTTCTGTTATTAATGAGCCATATGCCACCGACTTTTTAGTTTGTTCTTTTCTTAAACGTCATTTTATTACCCTGCAAGCAAGCATATCCTTTGCGAGACAATGGTTCTCTTTGTTTTAAGAAGGTGCTAAAGAATGGGAACGTTGGAAGTGGTTTGTTCAGTTGTCTCCCTCTGGGCACTGGAGCGTTTGGAGCTCCCGATAGTCCTTCTCATTAACAGCAAGCAGTACTATCGGTCAGGTTGCCAAGTGCCCAGGAGGTCCAGCCAGAAGACATCTGTGCCTTCGGGTGCAAGACTTGCTGGGCTGACTAATCATGCAATGTGTTTGCAATTAAAATAGCACTGTTTCAACTCTGCCAGTGAGCGCGTCCCAGTTTTCATATGTGTCCTGGCGACTCTAAGTGGCACATTAGTAATGCTTTGTGTTGAGATTTGCTGCAAAGATGAACATCAGATTAAAAATCAAACCAGTAAGATTGATATGAACAAGTGACCCAGGTGATTTCAAATGCCTTCAGATAATATTCATAACCAGAATAATGGGAATAAGTATGAAATTACATGAAATTTACCTTTTCTGTCAGAATATGAAAATGTTGGATGCAGAATGTTATGCAAATTTTAGAAATGCTTTGTGGTCACTTTATGTTTGATTAGGAAAAAACATTTTCATAATGGTATCTAAAATAAAAGTGTATGTCTGGTGAGATGGCTCAGCAGGTAAAGGTCCTCACCACTGAGCCTTATCAACTTGAGTTCATTCTCCAGAACACAGAGGTAGAGAAGGACTGACCCCTGCAAGCTATATTCTGACTTCTGCATTCGTGTCATGATACACTGATGCACACATGTACATTTATACATAAAAATGCTTTGAAATATTAAAGTATAAAAACACCTCAAAAGAACTTTCATATTAGAAATTTTCCTATGCAAGGGCATAGCATGGGTATGTAGGCAACTCTCAATGTAACAGACACAGTTACATCAATAAACAGAGGTGTGACTATGCACTCATATGGCCATTAATCAATCAAGATATAACTTTAGAAAAAGAATCAACCCAAAGTTCCATTGCTTCTGGCCCCTACAGACTCACAAAAAAAACAGGTTTTTTTGCTTACAGTCCCCCACATCTCCTTGGACCTGTTGCCTCGTCAGTTACTTTGCTATAGTTATCTGTAGACACATTTTTGTAATGCATTCTGAGAATTATTTTTTCCTGGTATCATTAAACTAAGGATGGATTATAGACCAAGAATGGTACCATGGCTCTTGACCCTGTCTGAAAGCCTGCTCAACCTTCCTTCCTCCTCTTCGAAAACTTTCATAGATGCTGTAGATTTTCTCACTACACAGGCCTTGCTCCTACAAGTTATCCAGTTACAGCCTGCTCAGTGCATGAGAAATCTGAGTTAAAAGCCTTTTTCAAACATTTTGTGTTTCACTGAAGTACTATCAGCTTCTCCAGAGTACATTTTTTATCATGTCCAGCATTTCTATAGATAATCTGGGGTTGTATATTAACTCACCTGGAAACAAAACATTCATGTATATTCTCATCTTAAAATAAAAGTTTTCCTAAAACACTAACAGGAAAAAGAGCAAGGCAGTTATGAAACCAAAAATTTAAAAAGACAATCAGAGGATGTAAGTATATTTTTACTGAACACTGTGTATTATTTTGGCAAACTTTGTTTTTTCATTGAGGAATTTCTTAGGATAATATGAAGCCAAATGATTTAATAGGAAAAATACACATAAGAGATAGTAATATACTTTCAAAGGCCTTTATTCCCAAGAGCATATATGCATGTGTATGGTTGGTAATATAAGAGAATCACGAATTAGAAAGCATTTGGATCACATATTTATTCCTGTCTCATAAGTCCACAATCAATGATTGAGAGAAAAGCAATTAGTCTAATGATAATGTTTCTGTATTTAGGAGCAAAAACAGAGAGGGAAGCAGGACTAGGGGATGATCAAAGGCTCATGGTCACAGTGCTCGAATTGTACATCATGGAGCCAGGCATGACTCTGCCCTGCTCCAGATTCCTGTGACTTCTATCTTCATTTTATGAAGATAAAAGTCCTAGAGAACTTCCCATGGAGAATGTAAACTATTTGCTCCTCTTTCAAACACATGGAATAATGCGTATGTGTGTATACACACATATATATGTATTATACATATGCACATATATATTTGTGCATATGTATCTACTGTATTCATTCTTATTTCCAGCTGGCTGTATTATGATAATATAATACATCTATATGCGTGCATGTAGATGTGTACATACACATATATGTATTTATGCCTACACATCTTTAGGCTATAAAATTGTATTTATTTATTTCAAAATTGAAATTTAATAGTTCATTCTAATAAAAAATGAATATATTAGTAGAGAGAAATCAGAGAATAAAAACTATCCATGGTATCTACAAATCACCCACAGCCTATTAAAATCTTGGTTCATTTCTTCCTTTCTTTTTCTTTCTTTTCATTCCCTTATGCTTTGTCTTTCTCCTTTTAATATTTAATTAGTTTATGATGATATAATATGTAATTAAAACTTAAGGTATTCCTCCAAAGATAGTTATAAGATTAGCAGAGTTATTTTTTAAAAAGCTACTTTAAATAACTTATTTAAATTGAATTCAATCATGGATTGCCATTTGAATTGTCTTTTTTGTTTAAAAATGTCTTATTAAAATTTGTAGTGTTAAAGGGGAATTTTAAACCAACCTGACAGAAGTAAAACCAGAAACTATAACATCTAAGTCATATTCTTTTTTTTCTTTTATTTATTTTGTTTTACAATACTATTCAGTTCTACATAACAGCCACAGATTCCCTTATTCTCCCCCTTCCTGCTCCCCTCCCTTCCCCCCAGCCCACCCCCCCGTTCCCACCACCTCCAGATCAAGGCCACCCCCGAGGACTGAGATCGACCTGATAGACTCAGTCCAGGCAGGTCCGGTCCCCTCCTCCCAGATTGAGCCAAGCGTCCCTGTATAAGTCCCAGGTTTCAAACAGCTATCTCATGCAGCGAGCCCAGGACCTGGTACCACTGCCTAGATGCCTCCCAAACAGATCAAGCCAATCAACTGTTTCACCTATTCAGAGGGCCTGATCCAGTTGGGGGCCCCTCAGCCTTTGGTTCATAGTTCATGTGTTTCCATTCGTTTGGCTATTTGTCCCTGTGCTTTATCCAACCTTGGTTTCAACAATTCTCGCTCATATAAATCCTCCTCTTTCTCGCTAATTAGACTCCCAGCGCTCCACCCGGGGCCTAGCCGTGGATGTCTGCATCCAGATTCCTCAGTACTTGGATGGGGTTTCTGGCACAACTAATAGGGTGTTTGGCCATCCCATCACCAAGGCACGGGGATCATATTCTTGTTTTTAACACACATGAGGCTCTGAACTTTTGTGCATGTGAACCTCATCTTCATCTGCTTCCTCTTTTGGGAGAATGGAGTAGAAATCATGTAAATATAATATTCATGTATGGAACTTTTAACAAAATAAAAACCAATATTTCTGTTGTTGCTGTTTAAGGAAAAGGAATAGCTCGTGTCTCTCATGGTCTTCCTGATAGCAACTGAGGAATGTACGTTAATCTGTTCTGTTAACCATTGGCATAGAATTGGAATTTTTTTTCTTTCAGTTTTTTGGAGAAAGAGGAATCAACTGATAATATGTTTATTTAAAAGCAATTTTATATATTAGAAAAGTACAAATTAACACATGCAATATTGAAGATTATCAGATAATACATGTAAAATGAATAATATGCTGATTTTTTATTAAAAAACTTATTTTACATTCATTGAAAAAAACGACTTTGTTAAAAGAGGGTTCTCTTTTCATCTGGTGTTGGGGAATATTATTTTAAAGTGTACTGCATTTTTCTACTGTACTTGTTAACAATTCAAAGACATGTTTGATTAAATAAAATTAACTTGCGAGCAGGAGGCTGAGTCAGCAAGTAGCTGACAGGAAGTTGTAGGAAGAACCAAGTGTAGCAAATTTTTCAAGTGGGGGTTGAGAGGAGGAAGTGGGTTTTTTTTTTTTTTGGAAGATTCCAGCAAAAGGAGAAGGTTAGCTAGTAGCTGTTCAACCTCTCTGAATAAGCAGAATTCCACCCAAACTGTTCTTTGGATTTAGATAAGTTCCCTTAGTAGCTCTGAGAGAGTCAGTGCCTGAGGGAACAAAATCCCCTCAGGCTGCAGCCCTTGCAGCCAAAGCCATTGTTAAGGGGCAGTTGCTGTAGATAATAAAAAAACATATAACAACAATCTGGTGTTCTAAATATAGTAACCATTCTGGGATATTTGACTCAGCCTCTCCTTTGAAATTACACACAAATTCAAGGCAAACCAAAGAGACTCCAAGCCAAAATGAATCTGAGTACTGTACAAATAAGATGGCTATGCACAATGATGCCTTCCCCCAATTTTCATCATAATTCTCTAGATTTCATTGTAAACTCATAACCTTATTTTCTAAACAGAGTAACTGGTTATACATATTTGCAAGGTGTTTAGTTGTAAATGAATCCCTGATCACAGAGATACATTGACCTGATCACTGTCCAATTTATAGAAGACCAATGAATTCAAGTCAAGCGGAGGCTTTTTGCTGAGACACTATAGACAAATCAGGTCTAGTCTCTAATCATGCGTTTATATTTAGAATCCGAACTTTTAATATTAAATTTTATTAAGTGCCATGTGGTATTTTTCCTTGCAAATTTACAAAGAGCATGTGGCTGTGTAAATATTTTCTAAGGAAATGCCTTTCAACATAATACTTCATGAATTATAAGAGATTTAGATTGTCATGTAAACCCATGATGCAGACACAGTTTTCAGAGATAAACATGATTTCTTAGGTGGATATTTTTCAAGTGACATATTTTATATACATAAGTAGACAAATTCAAGTTGTTTCCAGGAATCTCTAAAGAATTATCCTGTGATTTGTTTTAAAGTTTGAAACTAAGTTCCTGATGTGTTTAACATTTGGAATAGAGGATGCAGGTGATTAATTACAGTACCAAACTCCAAACTTTTGAATGAGTATCCTTGAAAACTTAGTATTTATAATCCTTATGATTTGTTTATACTTAAAATTGATAGTTGATTCTTATAATTTAATGAAAAGAAAATCACCTTTCAATTAATTAAATTCTATTTTATCTTTACTGAGAAGTTAGCAGATACTTTGATTTGGTTTGCAACATCTTATACTCACTTCCACTTCCTGGAAGAAAGATCCAGGCCTTCAAAATCAACCACATTTAATAAAAGCATTATTCATGTAAATATTTGTTGCCCAACAACACCATTGTTTTGTTTAATTGGAATATTTCCTGTATATTTATTGAAAAGGTATCAGTTCATTAAAGATCAATCGATATCGAGGTAAAAAAAAGTTAGTTTTAAAAACAGATATGAATGTGGAATTAAATTTTAATGCTGTTCATACCTTTTGGATATCTTAGAACTGATTAAAACAGGATATTCTGAAAGTGAGCCACTGACACAAGATTCACTTCAAGATGTCCTCCTTGACCAGTTCATTTCAAAGACATCTTTTCCTACAGCTCACATATCACAATCACTTTACTACTGTATGCAAGCATTTGTTGTCATTCCTGAAACTGAGAATAAGAGAAACTTCTCCTCTCTTGGGAGTGCAGTAAGATCAGAGTAGGCAAGATGCAGAAGAAGCCGACAGTTGAGAGGAGAAAGGGATGGAAAAGAATTTTAGTATTTGGGAATTTTTTCGCCTCTGTCATGACCTCCTACTGTGCCACCTGTCCAGACCACAAACTTGGAGATAGGTCTATGTAGATAATTGGGCATGTTTAGGGCCATCTAGAAAAATCAGAACCAGAAAGGTCTCACATTTGAGATATCATAAGCCCTTTGCCTAAGGCATAGCCTCCTCTGAGGACACTTGGCAAATGCCAGGGGTGGCATAGGGAACAGCCTTGATTCCGGTGGGCATGCACTTTATCTAGAATGGGTTGAATGGTCAAGGTAGTGCTTAGAAGCTTTGAGGGTGATTTGCTGACTGAATATTCAGATAGAGGAAAAGTCTTTGTTAGTGATGACTTGAAAACAGAGAAAGAGTGAAAGATGGAATTACATAGGACAATATGCAACTGGGAACTAGAATAACTCATAATCTGTAGAACAGATGGGACATTTGAGCCATTGGATAGATGGAGGCACAGAAGCCTGAAGTGTGAGTCTTATACATAAACTGTTTTGGGAAGTGTATCTAATAAATTGCTTAATATAGTTAACTGGCAAGCTTCTAGGAAGGTCCTAACAGAGTATTTCAAAAGTATTTATCATAATTACCATTTAATGCTTGACATCAATTTAGCCTGGATATTTGTGCTATTTAAGATGTTCAAGTAGTAGAGAAAATTAAAGAGTAGAGTGTGAGTTATCCTGAACATCACAGAAAATATTTTAAGTGAAAAAGAAAGAAAACTGTGGGAGGAAGGATTATTTTGGGCTGGCCCCATAATCCAGTTTCTCATTTGAACATCATTAGCCAAGCAAACAGATTTAAAATGTCTGGGTACTCCAAGAAAATGTTGGTATAATTGGAAAACGTGATAAAGCATGCAATATTGTTATGACAATAATATCTTAGTGTATTTCTTGGGTTAAAATGACAGTGTTGAAAAATAAGATGCGATAGCTGTGTAGGTTTATGAAGTTTAATAGTATTTGTTCACACCCAAGGAGAGGAATCACTGTGACAGTGAGGGGCGGAGATCCATGTGAAAGGTTGTGATGTAAGTGACAGGAGGAGAAAGAAGATGGGGGGGGGAGGGGTGGCTTTGGTGAGTGGGAGGTGTAATGGGATGGAAGAACAGTATAATGAAGCGGCATTCTCCATTAAATTTTAATATCAAGAGTAGTAACTGCCACAACCTATCTCTTTTGAGAATCCTCATGCACTATGGGATATAGATGTAACCAACCGTCTTATTAAATAAGAAACACAGAAACAATGCAAAAGAGAAAGCCGAGAGGTCAGAGCTCAGAGCTAAAATCTCACCCTTCCGCCTGCGGTGTCCCAGCTTCCCGAATGAGGCTCCTATTTCCTGTTTGTTCGTCTATTTAAAGTATTTTGTTCTGCCTTCTCATTGGTTGTAAACCCAAACACGTGACTGCCTCGTCACTGTCTGAATGTACAGCCCCCTAGGTCTTAAAGGCATATGTCTCCAATGCTGGCTATATCCCTGAACACACAGATATCTATGGGATTAAAGGCGTGTGCCACCACCGCCACACTCTTGCTATGGCTCTAATAGCTCTGACCCCCGGGCAACTTTATTTATTAACATACAATCAAAATCACATTTCAGCACAATTAGATTACCACCACATTGGGGAGGGATGCAAATTAGTGTATGCATTGTGAGAAATGATATGCAGGCTGTCTCAAAATCTGGAAATGGAAAGGCTATATGATCCGGGAATCCCATCTCTGGGTATTTATTAAAACCATTTGAAATAGATGTCTCAAAATATTGTCTACCCTCTCATATTCATTAGAACACCAAATGCAAGTTAAAAAGCTATAGAATCAAACCCCATGCTGACTGAGGGATGAATGGACAAAGACAATTCTCTCTAGCTCTCTCTCCTTTGTTCTCCATCTCTCCCTCCCGCCTCACTGTGGTGTGTGTGTGTGTGTGTGTGTGTGTGTGTGTGTGTGTGTGTTTTGTTGTGTGTATTCTGTCATTGGAGATAAGATGGACAACATGGATTAAGCTGGAGGCCATCTTGTAAAGTGAAAGGAATCAGTCACAGAAAGACTCCTACTCCATGATCTCACAAGAAGAATCTAAAATGGATGTGGCTAGCCTGCACAAGGCTTTGGGTTTGATCAAAATTAAAACTAATAAAAAGGTGTATTGGTGATTACCAAAGCCTGGGACCTGCATATGGATTGGGTAGAGGGAATGAAGAAGTGCTCTTCAAACAGTACAGTTTTGATTAGATAAGATTAGCAAATCACTGAGATCCATTACATAGTTTGATGATTATAATCAATAATAATATATGATATTCTGGATATGGTGATTCATGTTATTATCATGGCTTTTAGAGGAAGAGACAGGAAGTGTTTAAGGCCTGCTTGGGATTACAGTGAATCAAGAGCTGAAATATAGCTAAATTTTTGAGTACTTTGTAAGAACAAAAAGATTCCATCATAGATATGAGAGGTAAGTGGCCCACATTTGGCATGGAATAGGGAGTCTGCCATCATCATGAACTAAGCAAGCGGCATGCTTGGAAATGAAACTGAATCTCTAAAATTAAAAGAACAAGATTAACAAATGTCCCAAGTCTGGTTGCAAGTGTGTGAGGGGACACAGCTCATAGATAGACATGTCTGGGTTGGTTATACCAGCATTTGGCATGTAGTTATATCCAATGCAGAAGACAGAATCCTAACAGCAGCTAGCCAGGAAGTGGATGCCCTTGGATTGATGTGGCTGGGGAACTCTGCATGCATGTTCCAGCTGAGCCATTTGTGGTGGACCGAGATGCTTAAACTGAAAATACCTTTGAAATCAGTGAAGTCGGCATCTGTGTTGCTCGCAAAGGTGATGTTGGCACAGTGATACCACTACATTTGGCACATTAAAAACACTTGAATCTGGAATGTCCATCAAAGGCTCATGTGTTGTGTTAAGAATTTGGTCTGACTGAGTCACTTTTGGGAGGTGAGAAAACCTTTAGGAGAACAGAGCTATTGGGAGTTTTTAAGGGCACTGGGGACATGCCTTTGAAGGGATATTGTGATGGTGTCATTTGTCCTTTCATCATCGCACAGGCCAGGCTTGCAGAGGGGTTTTTGCAGTTAAGAGTTTCTCTTCCAGCTATGTCTAAATTAGTGTCAAGCTGACAGAAACCAACCAGGACAAACACCCTTCCTCCCTAACACCCTACAGTGTTCACAGTAGGAATCACTGCCTCTTTCCTCCCTAACACCCTACAGTGTTCACAGTAGGAATCACTGCCCTTTCCTCCCCAACACCCTACAGTGTTCACAGTAGGAATCACCGCTCCTTCCTTCCCCAACACCCTACAGTGTTCACAGTAGGAATCACTGCCCTTTCCTCCCTAACACCCTACAGTGTTCACAGTAGGAATCACTGCCCTTTCCTCCCCAACACCCTACAGTGTTCACAGTAGGAATCACTGCCCTTTCCCCTCTAACACCTTACAGTGTTCACAGTAGGAATCACTGCCCTTTCCTCCCCAACACCCTACAGTGTTCACAGTAGGAATCACTGCCCTTTCCTCCCCAACACCCTACAGTGTTCACAGTAGGAATCACTGCCCCTTTCCTCCCTAACACCCTACAGTGTTCACAGTAGGAATCACTGCCCTTTCCTCCCCAACACCCTACAGTGTTCATAGTAGGAATCACTGCCCTTTCCTCCCCAACACCCTACAGTGTTCACAGTAGGAATCACTGCCCCTTCCCTCCCCAACACCCTACAGTGTTCACAGGAGGAATCACTGCCCCTTTCCTCTCCAACACCCTACAGTGTTCACAGGAGGGCACAAAGCAAACAAAAATATATACACAGAGAGAAAACTGGGATCAGAGGGACTGAGCACTCAGATGGAGAAAACACAGTACCCCAAAAGCTCACAATGTTTATTTACATGGAGTTGAACAGAGTGCCAGGGTTACTGTGTATAGCTGAGGACAAATATGAGGTTGTGGTAGACAGCTAGGTCAAGGGAACATTAGATTTAGCCAATCTCAGTAGGTGAAGTCTCTATAGGGGAATAGTCCTCAGACCATTAATATCAGCAAGGAGATAGCCAGGTTGGACATTTTCTGCACACACTTCTAACACCAAACTTGGCCACCCAGGAAGGCTTTGCCATCCCTGAGTCTGAGGTTCTGGGGTCCTTGACATGGTCTTGCCTATATCAACAAAACACATTCACTCATGACTTCATTCATCTCAGGTTTCCTCTCCCCTTATAGCCTGACTTGGCTCAAATTGGGTTAAGAAAGCACTTAAGAATAATACACACACAAGATCAAGCCAATGAGATCAGTCAACATTAAAACAGGGAGCATCAACTATTAATGGGTTACAGAAAGAAAAGGAGGGGAAGGATAAGGAAAAGGCATGAAGTGGGAAGGGAGACATGTTAGAGGTGACTAGGGAAGAGGAATTGGAGGTAGAGATGGACAAGATGCATTATTTACATGTGTGAAACTGTCAAAGAATAACTAAAAGACATTTTGTTGAAATGGATGAATAAATAAACAAAATAGATGCTGGTAAAAAAAAAGAATAAATAAAGCATGACTTCAAGAGGCTGCAAGTATAGATTTAAAATAGTAATGAGACCTGGGGTCAGTGTCTTGGTCAGGCAAGGCCACAGGCAGAGCTCCAGAGCTGCCAGCACTGGAGAGGTTGGGTCACTGTTGACATGTGTTGGCTGACTTCAACCTCAAGTGCCAACAGAACAGATGGCATCTGGCTGGAATTTTCCCCAGTCATAGAGGTGACATGAGCCAGACAACACTGTGGGAAGCTGAAAGCCTCCTCAGCCCTCCATATTAGAAAGCTACAGAACATTGATCCCAATTGCATTCAGCCTGCTCTCAGTTTGAGTATAGCAAAGTTGTTATAAAACATACATATGTGTGTACCTGGAGTAAGTGTATCTTTAATTGACTAAAATAAATATCAATAAATCCATGACCAAACAAAAAAAAAATAGAATTTTACTAGTACAAGTTCCCCTCACTGGGTCTTAGGAGATGACACAGTGGTAAGACCATGTACTGCTCTTGTAGAGGACCCAAGTTCAGTTCGCAGAACCAGCACTGGGTGGTGCACAACTGCCTATAGCTAAAACTCCAGATAATAGCATGAATATGGCCTCCTTATACCTACATTGGTACCTAAACGTGCATGCACAAGCCTATACTCAGAAACATACACATACATACAATTAAAATTAATAATACTCAGCCATAAATGGGATGTCTTCATTGAGTCCCTCCCCTCACGGCTCAGGGAACCCTGTGGAGGAGGAGGGGGAAAAGTTTAAGAGCTAGCAGGGATGGAGGGCAACAAAGAAACAAGGCTCTCTAAATCAACAGGGAAAACACACATATGAGCTCACAGAGACTGAGGTAGCAAGCACAGAGTCTACACAGGTCTGTACCAGATAGGGTGCTGTTGTGGGATAATGCTCTAGTACGCTAGTTTAATAAAACACTGATTGGCCAGTAGCCAGGCAGGAAGTATAGGTGGGGCAAGTAGACTAAAAAAATGCTGGGAAAAGGAAGAGCAGAGTCAGCAGAGTCACCAGCCAGACACAGAGGAAGCAAGATGTGAAGGCAGAACTGAGAAAAGGTACCAATCCACCTGGCTAAGCATAGATAAGAATTATGGGTTAATTTAAGTGTAAGAGCTAGTCAGTAATAAGCCTGAGCAAATGACCAAGCCGTTATAATTAATATTAAGCCTCTCTGTGATTATTTTATAAAAGGCTATGGGGCTGTCAGTGAGAGATTTGTCCCAACTTCTGGGCGAGGCGGGATATGGAAAAACTTCTGACTACAGGATTCTAAAGCTGAAAGAAGTGTGTTGCCATCCTTAGTCCAGAAACTACCTCCAATTGATACCCCCTTTCAAATGAAAAATTAGTTTTCCCTAAGGGAGTTTCACTGGGAAAACAAATTAATTCTTGTTGTTGTTGTTGTTGTTGTTATTATTATTGTTAGTTTTTTGAGACAGGATTTCTCTGGTTAAGTCTGGCTTTCCTGGAACTCATTTTGTATAGCAGGCTGGCCTTCAGCTCAGATATCTGCCTGCCTCTGCCTCCCTAGTGCTGGGATTAAGGGCGTGCACCACCATGCCCAGCTACAAACTACTCTAAACTGTATACTGCATGGACAGCAGTAGATGCCAACAGAAAACAAACCGAGTGGCATCTTTGGAGGTTCTTTGTCTCATTATGTTGTCAGGGTTTTTTTTTAATCTAATTTTTATACTTATTTTGTTTAGTTTGTATATTTTTATTCTCAGTATTTCTCCTGCAGGTTCTTTAGGTATATATTATGTCTTTCAGTGGAGTGTTTTTATGTGATTCCTGAATGTATGAGCAAGTGGGTCTTTGTGTCTGTATCTGTTTCTTGTGCCTTTGCTTGTGGTCTTTTCTTTTTATTTATTTTTGTCTTATTCTGATGTGTTAGCTTTTGTTTTATCTTGTTTTATTTTACTTTATTATTATTCCTTAGAATCCTGTTTGTTTTCTAGTGAAAGACCAAAAAGGGATGAACCTGGATGGGAGGTGAGGTGAAGAGGTGAAGAGTTGAGAGAGGGGAAACTGCAATTAGGGTTCATTGTGTGTTCACTAATTTAAGAATTTAAGATGAAATTCCAGGTTGTGTTTTTTTTTGTTCAGATAGTCATTTCTTATATCATTGAATGTAGTTTTTTATTATTTCCAAATCTTACAACAACTTTCATATAATTTCCTTCTACATTTGACTGGCTAGAACTGACTATAATGAGAACTAAGTAAATTCTATTTATATGAATATAAAATTACCATATAATTCATCATCTTAAAGGGCATGCATTAAAATGTCTTACCATTGACTGATTTTTAATTATCCTCTTTAAATTAGTTAATACTTATTCATACTTAATGAAAAATTGTTAATTTTTATTGCATAATTTTCTGTATCTAAGGACATATCTTTACTTATTAGAGTAACAAAGTTATTAGATTTTTTTCCGATGACATATAAATTTTGACTCCCTCATTAAATTCAATTTAATCACAACTACATTTTGAAAAGATTCATATTACAGATTGTTAATATCTTCCTTAGGATATTATACATTTAACTCTATAAATAATATCTTATTTTCATCATATTGTTATCAAATGAAAAGCATTAAGGTCATATCAGACTTACAAATTATAGAGTACTCTCTTTTTTTTTGCTATTTTCTGGTCTATTTGATAAGAGTCTTAACTATCGGCATCAAATATTTTTGGAATTTGTATGTAATATCACTAATTTAGGATTTACCTTGTATATAAACTCTAATTCATGATATTTCAGAAATAAAATTTCATCAGTCAATTTCAGATATTTAAATTTTCCCCTTTCATAAACGTTTGCATCTTTCAAACAATGATATGAAATTTATACTTAATTTCAGTTGTCATTGTATTCTGTAACTATTTTTTTTTCTCTTCCACCCTTTACCCTGTCTTCATCTGTCTCAGTTTCTCTCATTTTGGGGGAAAAGTTTCTACAGTGTATGTCCACATTGTTATAAAGAGTGAAAGCAATCTTCCTAACAAGATTCATAGATAAGACCTCAAAACAAAAGACAGATTCAAAAGAAAATAAAAACAAGCTTAAAGTATATATGTGTATATATATGTATTATATAAGTATATATTTAAATATATGTGCAAATATATGTATATCTATTTAAGTAACACAGAAACTTTAAGAAGACCTAAAGAAACACAGAATTCTACTTCTATATCTCATTTAGTAATATACATGTTCCTTTTAACTCAATGTATAAACAATATCTTGGCTGAATTCAAAGTTAATCATTTTTGAATGTCTATTATACATTAATCAATTTAGAAACACACTGTGAAATTTTAAGTGAGTAGGAGATTTATTATAGTATTATTAGCAAAATGTTTGACAGATACATGGTTTAATCTTCTTTTTCAATGCTAAGTTAATCAATTTTTCCAAATTCAAAATGAAGAGTGCTAAGAAACCTTTTCATATTTTCTTGATTCTTCTATTCTCTTTTTTAAATTTTCAAGCTTTTTATTTATATTTTCTTGTCATACAAGTCATTCTATTCTTTCTATACAAATCTCTTTCTGTCGATACCTGCACAAAGCAAACAGCAGCTACCCACAGATATCAACAGTATTTTTTTCAATCACTCCTAAGTCTCTAAAGTCCAATGACCCATTACCTATCTTCATCATTACAGGAGAAATCTGTGCCATACACTCCCTAACCTTCTAGTCCCATAGTTTCTTCACACCTTGCCACCTAGCCCAGAAACAAGTGTATAACCATGTAACTTGTTTTAATGAGACCCAAACCAAAATGCTAGTTTTCTTTTTTCTTTTTTTTTTTAAATTTTACAATATAATTTAGTTCTACATATCAGCCACAGATTCCCTTGTTCCCCCCCTCCCACCCCCTTCCTCTTCCCCCCAGCTCACCCCCCATTCCCACCTCCTCCAGGGCAAAGCCTCCCCCTAGGACTGAGATCAACCTGGCAGACTCAGTCCAGGCAGGTCTAGTCCCCTCCTCCCAGACTGAGCCAAGCGACCCTGCATAAGCCCCAGGTTTCAAACAGCCAACTCATGCAATGAGCACAGGACCCGTTCCCACTGCCTGGATGCCTCCCAAACAGATCAAGCCAATCAACTGTCTCACTTATCCAGAGGGCCTGATCCAGTTGGGGCCCCTTAGCCATTGGTTCATAGTTCATGTGTTTCCATTCGTTTGGCTATTTGTCCCTGTGCTTTATCCAACCTTGGTCTCAACAATTCTCGCTCATATAAACCCTCCTCTTTCTCACTAATTGGACTCCCAAAGCTCCACCTGGGGCCTAGCTGTGCATCTCTGCATCCAGATCCCTCAGTCATTGGTTGGGGTTTCTAGCACGACAATTAGGGTGTTTGGCCATCCCATCACCAGAGTAGGTCAGTTCGGGCTGTCTCTCAACCATTAACAGCAGTCTATTGTGGGGGTATCTTTGTGGATTTCTGTGGGCCTCTCTAGCACTTTGCTTCTTCCTATTCTCATGTGGTCTTCATTTACCATGGTCTCCTATTCCTTGTTCTCCCTCTCTGTTCTTGATCC
Organism: Peromyscus maniculatus bairdii; assembly: GCF_049852395.1. NCBI lineage: Eukaryota > Metazoa > Chordata > Mammalia > Rodentia > Cricetidae > Peromyscus > Peromyscus maniculatus. Next base: position 31,212,733 of record NC_134865.1, read on the forward strand.
AGCTGGGATCTCCCACTCCCCCAAGCTCTCTTTCCCTCGATCCTTGCCCTTCATTACCCCCACTCATGTCCAGGCTGTTCATGTAGATCTCATCCATTTCTCCGTCATTGGGTGATCCCCATGTCTTTCTTGGGGTCCTGTTTTCCAGGTAGCCTCCCTGGTGATGTGAGTAGCAGTCCAGTCATCGTTGTTCCACATCTAGTATCCTCCTATGAGTGAGTACATACCATGTTTGTTTTTCTGAGTCTGGATTACCTCACTCAGGATGATTTTTTTTCTAGATCCATCCATTTGCCTGCAAACCTCATAATGTCATTGTTTTTCTCTGCTGAATAGTATTCCATTGTGTATATGTACCATGTTTTATTTATCCATTCTTCAGTTGAAGGGCATCCAGCTATACCACTCTTGGGCATACACCCAAGGAATGCTCAATCATACCACAAGAGCACTTGCTCAGCTATGTTCATATCAGCATTGTTTGTAATAGCTAGTTTTCTTTAAGAGATATCTGTAGCACACATCCTACTCATGAACCCAAATTTGCTACCTACTCTAAGAACAATTTATTCTCATTCATAATATTTAGTGAATAAGAAAATATGGTCTGTCTTGTTACATGTCTTTGTTATATGTGTCATTTTTAAATTGAAAATCAGAAAAAAATAGTCGTGGGAGTGTAAGGTCATTATGCCTAAAGCTTTATTCAGGATGCCATAGATTTTTACCTCTAGTCATGTTTGAATCAAGCAAGGTAAATTTATTATTCTGACATCACTTGGCTGGGAATTTTATGTACAAAAGTGTTTGTGCTCTTATGTAGGTGCCTACTCATACTTTATTTTAACAGAGGTTAATCATTTATATTGACTGTAAGGCTTATGCATTTGGATTATTTTTTCCACTATAATGTATACTTGTTAGGACAATAGATGTGAGGAAATCAAACATACCACACTTATTCAAATAACATTTCCTATGCTGTGGAGAGACAGCTAAATAATAATAATAATAATAATAATAATAATAATAATAATAATAAATAAATAAACAGTAGCAATGGTGCTGGAAATAAGTAAATACTTTGTAATTGAAAGCATAATTAGTTAACTTAAATTTCAATGAGACATTTCATGGATACGTTTCCTGACTTCCATGCTGGTATGTGTGTGGCCATGTGTATGGCATGTACACATACAGAGGAGCATGTGGAGGTCAGAGATTGACACTAAACATCTTTCTTAATCACTCTTCACTTTCTGTTTTGAATCAGGGATTGTCACTGATTTTGGAACTCACTGATTACACTAGACTGGCTGAGCAGTGAGCTTTAGGGATCCTCCTGCCTCAGCTTTCCTAACACTGGGATTACAAGCACTAATCACTCCACCTGATGTTTTTACATTGTTTCGGGGATTGAATTTAAGTCCTCATGCTTACAAGGCAAACAATGCTGGCTGAGTCATCTTCCTAGACCACATTTCATACTTTTTAATCATGTTTAGTCCTTGGACCTATTCAAACAATCAGCCATTCCCTGTATCTTAGAAAAGTCCATTTCATCAATTTTATCTCTTCATGCTACAGAGAGAAACAGAGGACTCTTCTAATGTCCTCTTTCTAAACTGTCTCCTTTGATTCTTATGTAATGATCATGTAATAACTGTAAAGATTTATAATAAGTCTACACACACTTTCCAAATCTTAGCTTCTTTTCAAAGTCATGGCACATTATTTTTCCCACCACTGCTACTTCTACAAGAGTCTCATTGGTTGTGCGGTTTAATTTCTTAATTAAGCATTCCATGGATTCTTTTCAGTATTGATTATGGATTAAAATGAAATTTGAAATAAAAATTGAAAATTCTCTCCATGAATCAGGAAATCTTATATTATGTTTTAAAATAAACATAATCCCAAGGAGGAAGAAAGTTGGGAGTGTGGGAAATTAACATTTTTTTGTATACAGATTGTGTGTTCTTTGGTGCTGTTGTGTCTTTAATATTTTCATCTGGACTTAATGTCAGTAGTCATTTAACCATTGAAAGCATGCCACGCTAGTGTATCCATTCCACAAATTCACATATTGATGCAATGATGGAACTTAAGATATTGATAAAATATTCGAGCAGAGCTTCCAAGCACTTTGAAAATTGGAAAAAAAATACTGGTTGGCACTAGTTGTATAGTTGAGTCATGACTGTGTAGTCATGGCTGCATTGAAGCACATGGTATCCTCTAGATACAAAGTAGACATTTGTTTTGGACCAGTATGTGCCATTCCCTCCTTCCCTGTCCCTAGTGTTTAGGCCTCGGCCTGCTTACTCAATAAACAGCTTTTGGTTGTCCCTTGGCTCCCAGCTCTACAGAGGTGTGAGATCTGGATTGCCCAACTCATGCAAGGGAGAACAGAGCATCTTAATACAAAAGTGATGGCAGTCAGTGATATTATAGAACACAATTTTACCAGTGGCAGCTCAAAGGCAGGCTAACTAGTCAATGTGACTTTTCCTCTTTGCTGAGGCACTGCTCCAAGAAAGAATCCCATGAAATGTGCAGCTATCTCCAATACAGCTGAGCTGTGGTGCAGCTGAAAGTTTTCCTGTATCCCGCCGGGTCTGTAGCTGCTCAGACCCAAGTAAACACACAGAGGCTTATATTAATTAAAACTGCTTGTCCATTATTAGCTCAGGCTTCCTACTGACTTGCTCTTACACTTAAACTCAGGCCATTTCTGTTAATCTATATGTCACCACATGTTCTGTGACTTAACCTATGTGCCATTACATGCTGCTCCCTGGATGGTGGGCTGGCATCTCCTCACTCAGCCTTCCTCTTCCCAGAATTCTCCTTGTCTACTTATCCCGCCTATACTTACTGCCTGGCTACAGGCCAATCAGTGTACAAAACCAGTGTACAAAAGCATTAAGCCACAGCACTGTGACTCATGTGATGAAACACTCCCTGGTTTCCCTTACTTCAATAACTCTCATCTATTTTCCCTCCTACCTTTGTTGTACAATGTACTTAGGAATAAGAATATGGAAGCTTTATTTGGATTTGGTTAGATGTAGGAAATGTTGAACATCGCAGAAAGCTATGTAGGAACATAATCTATGGTCAATTAATATTTTTTTTTGGTTTTTTTATTATTATTATTATTATTATTATTATTATTTTATAACACCATTCAGTTCAACATAATAGCCACAGAATCCCCTGTTCTCCCCCTCTCGCCCACCCCTCCCCCCAGCCCATCCCCCATTCCCACCTCCTCCAGATCAAGGTCTCCCCCGAGGACCTCGGTTGACCTGGTAGACTCAGTCCAGGCAGGTCCATGCCCCCCTCCCAGACCGAGCTAAGTGTCCCTGCATAAGTCCCAGGATTCAAACAGCCAACTCATGCAACGAGCCCAGGACCTGGCACCAATGCACAGCTGCCTCCCAAACAGATCAAGCCAAATGACTGTCTCACCCGTTCAGGTAGCCTGATCCAGTTGGGGGCCCCTCAGCCTTTGGTTCATAGATCCTGTGCTTCCATTCATTTGGTTATTTGTCCCGGTGCTTTATCCAACCTTGGCTTCAACAATTCTCGCTCATATAAATCCTCTTCTTACTCACTAATTAGACTCCCAGTGCTCCACCAGGGGCCCAGCCGTGGATGTCTGCCTTCAGATTCCTCAGTCCTTGGATGGGGTTTATGGCACCACTATTTGGGTGTCTGGCCATCCCATCACCAGAGTAGGTCAGTTCCTGCCGTCTCGCGACCATTGCCAGCAGTCTTTTGAGGGGGTATCTTTGTGAATCTCCGTGGGCCTCCCTAGCTCTCTGCTTCCTCCCCTTCTCACCTTCTCATGTGGTCTTCATTTACCATGGTCTCCTATTCCTTGTTCTCCCTCTCTTTTCTTGATCCAGCTAGGATCTCCCACTCTTTCCCTCGACTGTCGCCCTTCATTGTTCCCACTCATGACCAGGCTATTCATGTAGATCTTGTCCATTTCTCCGTGTCTTTTTTTGGGGTCCCGTTTTCCAGGTAGCCTCACTGGTGATGTGAGTAGCAGTCTAGTCATCCTTGTTCCACATCTAGCATCTTCCTATGAGTGAGTACATACCATATTTGTCTTTCTGAGTCTGGGTTACCTCGCTCAGGATGATTTTTTCTAGATCCATCCATTTGCCTGCAAACCGTGTGATGTCGTTGTTTTTCTCTGCTGAGTAGTATTCCATTGTGTATATGTGCCACAATTTATTTATCCATTCTTCAGTTGAAGGGCATCTAGGTTGTTTCCAGGTTTTGGCTATTACAAACAATGCTGATATGAACATTAGCTGAGCAAGTGCTCTTGTGGTATGATTGAGCATTTCTTGGGTATATGCCCAGGAGTGGTATAGCTGGATCTTGGGGGAGATTGATTCCCAATTTTCTAAGAAAGCGCCATATTGATTTCCAAAGTGGTTGTACAAGCTTGCATTCCCACCAGCAGTGGAGGAGAGTTCCCCTAGTTCCACATCCTCTCCAGCATAAAGTGTCTTCAGTGTTTTTGATCTTAGCCACTCTGACAGGCGTAAGGTGGTATCTCAGAGTTGTCTTGATTTGCATTTCCCTGATGATTAGGGAAGTTGAGCAATTCCTTAAATGTCTTTCAGCCATTTGGGATTCCTCTGTTGAGAATTCTCTGTTTAGTTCTAAAGCCCACTTCTCAATTGGACTGTTGGTCCTTTTGATGTCTAATTTCTTGAGTTCCTTATATATTCTGGATATCAGTCCTCTGTCAGATGTGGGGTTGGTGAAGATCTTTTCCCATTCTGTAAGCTGTCGCTTTGCCTTGTTGACCGTATCCTTTGCTCTACAAAAGCTTCTCAGTTTCAAGAGGTCCCATTGATTGATTGTTTGTCTCAGTGTCTGCGCTACTGGTGTTATATTTAGGAAGTGATCTCCTATGCCAAGGCGTTCAAGACTATTTCCTACTTTTTCTTCTAGCAGGTTCAGAGTAGCTGGATTTATGTTGAGGTCTTTGATCCACTTGGACTTAAGTTTTGTGCACGGTGACGGATATGGATCTATTTGCAGCCTTCTACACGCTGATATCCAGTTATGCCGGCACCATTTGTTGAAGATGCTTTCTTTTTTCCATTGTACACTTTTGGCTTCTTTGTCAAAAATTATATGTCCATAGGTGTGTGGGTTAATGTCAGGGTCTTCAATTCGATTCCATTGGTCCACATGTCGGTTTTTATGCCAATACCAGGCTGTTTTTATTACTGTAGCTCTATAGTAGAGCTTGAAGTCGGGGATTGTGATGCCTCCAGAAGTTGTTTTATTGTACAGGTTTCTTTTAGCTATCCTGGGTTTTTTGTTTTTCCATATGAAGTTGAGTATTGTTCTTTCCAAATCTGTGAAGAATTGTGTTGGTATTTTGATGGGGATTGCATTGAATCTGTAAATTGCTTTTGGTAAGATTGCCATTTTTACTATGTTAACCCTGCCTATCCATGAGCATGGAAGATCTTTCCATTTTCTGAGATCTTCTTCAATTTCTTTTTTCAGGGACTTAAAGTTCTTGTCATATAGGTCCTTCACTTGCTTGGTTAGTTTTACCCCAAGGTATTTTATGTCATTTTTGGCTATTGTAAAGGGTGATGTATCTCTAATTGCCTTCTCAGCTTCTTTGTCCATTGTATATAGGAGGGCTACTGATTTTTTTGAGTTGATTTTGTATCCTGCTATGTTGCTGAAGGTGTTTATAAGCTTTATCAATTCCTGGGTGGAATCTTTGGGGTCACTCAAGTATACTATCATGTCGTCTGCAAATAGGGAAAGCTTGACTTCTTCCTTTCCAATTTGAATCCCCTTAATCTCCTTATGTTGTCTTATTGCTCTGGCTAGAACTTCAAGTACTATATTGAATAAGTATGGGGAGAGTAGACAGCCTTGTCTCGTTCCTGATTTTAGTGGAATTGCTTTGAGTTTCTCTCCATTTAATTTGATGTTGGCTGTTGGTTTGCTATATATTGCCTTTATTATGTTTAGGTATGTTCCCTGTATTCCTGATCGCTCCAAGACTTTTATCATGAAGGGGTGTTGGATTTTGTCAAATGCCTTTTCTGCATCTAGTGAGATGATCATGTGGTTTTTTTCTTTGAGTTTGTTTATATGGTGTATTACATTAATGGACTTTCGTATGTTGAACCACCCTTGCATCCCTGGGATGAAGCCTACTTGATCATGGTGGATAATTGTTCTGATGTGTTCTTGGAGTCTGTTTGCCAGTATTTTATTGAGTATTTTTGCATCAATGTTCATGAGGGAGATCGGTCTGTAGTTCTCTTTCTTTGTTGCATCCTTGTTTGGTTTAGGAATCAGGGTAATTGTAGCCTCATAGAAGGAGTTTGGTAATGTTCCTTCTGTTTCTATTATGTGGAACAATTTAGAGAGTATTGGTATTAACTCTTCTTTGAAGATCTGGTAGAATTCTGCGCTGAAACCATCTGGTCCTGGGCTTTTTTTGGTTGGGAGACCTTTAATGACTGTTTCTATTTCCTTAGGGGTTATTGGACTATTTAAATAGTTTATCTGGTCTTGATTAAACTTAGGTATGTGGTATCTATCCAGAAAAATGTCCATTTCTTTTAGGTTTTCCAGTTTTGTGGAGTAGAGGTTTTTGAAATATGACCTTATAATTCTCTGGATTTCCTCAATGTCTGTTGTTATGTCCCCCTTTTCATTTCTGATTTTGTTGATTTGGATTCTCTCTCTCTGTCTTTTGGTTAGTTTGGATAAGGGCTTGTCTATCTTGTTGATTTTCTCAAAGAACCAACTCTTTGTTTCATTAATTTTTTGTATTATTCTCTTAGTTTCTAATTTATTAATTTCACCTCTCACTTTGATAATTTCCTGGCGTCTATTCTTCCTGGGAGACTTTGCTTCTTCTTGTTCTAGAGCTTTCAGATGTGCTGTTAATTCACTAGTGTGCGATTTCTCCAACTTCTTTATGTGGGCATTTAGTGCTATGAATTTCCCTCTTAGCACTGCTTTCATAGTGTCCCATAAGTTTGGGTATGTGGTGTCTTCATTTTCATTGATCTCTAGGAAGTCTTTAATTTCTTTCTTTATTTCTTCCTTAACCCATTGGTGATTCAGTTGAGCATTATTCAGTTTCCATGAGGTTGTAGGTTTTCTGTAGTTTTTGTTGTTGTTGAAATCTAGCTTTAAACCATGGTGATCTGATAGAACACAGGAGGTTATTCTGATTGTTTTGTATCTGTTGAGATTTGCTTTGTGGCCAAGTATGTGGTCGATTTTAGAGAAAGTTCCATGGGGTGCTGAGAAGAAAGTATATTCTTTCTTGTTAGGATGGAATGTTCTGTAGATATCTATTAGGTCCAATTGGGTCATGACATCGGTTAAGTCCTTTATTTCTCTGTTAAGTTTTGATTTGGGAGATCTGTCCAGTGGTGAAAGTGGGGTGTTGAGATCTCCCACTATTAATGTGTGGGGTTTTATATGTGGTTTAAGCTTTAGTAATGTTTCTTTTACATATGTGGGTGCCCTTATGTTTGGGGCATATATGTTCAGAATTGAAACTTCATCTTGGTCGATCTTTCCTGTGACGAGGATGTAATGTCCTTCTTGATCTCTTTTGATTGATTTTAGTTTGAAGTCTATTTTGTTGGATATCAGGATGGCTACCCCTGCTTGTTTCTTAAGACCATTTGATTGAAAAGTCTTTTCCCAGCCTTTTATTCTTAGGTAGTGTCTATCTTTGAATTTGAGATGTGTTTCTTGTATGCAGCAGAAGGATGGGTCCTGCTTTCGTATCCATTCTGTAAGTCTATGTCTTTTTATAGGTGAATTAAGTCCGTTGATATTAAGGGATATTAATGACCAGTGATTCTTCATCTCTGTTATTTTTGGTGGTAGTGTGTGTGTACTTCTCTTCTTTGGGGTTTACTGTTGTGGCTTTATCTATTGCCTGTGTTTTCAAGTGTGTATCTGACTTCCCTCGGTTGGAATTTTCCTTCTAGTGCTTTCTGTAGGGCTGGGTTTGTGGATAGGTATTGTTTAAATCTGGCTTTGTCTTCGAATGTCTTGTTCCTTCCGTCTATGATGATTGAAAGTTTTGCTGGGTATATTAGTCTGGGCTGACATCCATGGTCTCTTAGTGTCTGCATTACATCTGTCCAGGTCCTTCTGGCTTTCAAAGTCTCCATTGAGAAATCGGGTGTTATTCTGATGGGTTTACCTTTATAGGTCACTTGGCCTTTTTCCTTGGCTGCTCTTAATATTCTTTCTTTATTCTGTACATTTAGTTGTTTAATTATTATGTGTCGAGGGGACTTTTTTGGGGGGTCTAGTCTGTTTGGTGTTCTATAGGCTTCTTGTATCTTCATAGGCATTTCCTTCTTTAAGTTGGGAAAGTTTTCTTCTATAATTTTGTTGAATATATTTTCTGTGCCTTTGAGTTGGTATTCTTCACCTTCTTCTATCCCTATAATTCGTAAGTTTGGTCTTTTTATGGTGTCCCAGATTTCTTGGACATTTTGGTTCATGACTTTGTTGGCTTTAGTGTTTCCTTCGACTGATGGAACTATTTCTTCTACTGTATCTTCAATGCCAGAAATCCTCTCTTCCATCTCTTGCATTCTGTTGGTTATACTTGCATCCGAAGTTCCTGATCTTTTACTCAGGTTTTCTATTTCCAGCATTCCCTCTGTTTGTGTCTTTTTCATTTTTTCAATTTCCCTTTTCAGATCTTGGACTGTTTCCTTTGTTTGTTTCATTGCTTTTTCATGATTTTCTTTCAGTGCTTTATTGTTTTCTTCCAGGATTTTAATGTTTTCTTCCAGGACTTTATTGTTTTCTTGGAGGGCTTTATTGTTTTCTTCTAATTTGTTTGCCCTTTCCTCTAGTTGTTTACAGCGTTCTTCCAATTTTCTTGTCTTTTCCTCTACACAAGCCTCTACCTTCTTCATGAAGTTACTCATAAGGCTACTTTCTTCTGCTTCTTCCAATTTTTGGTGTTCAGGTCTAGATGTTGGAGGCGAGCTAGGTTCTGGTGATGCTGTATTGCTCTTCATTTTGCTGTATGTACTTCTGCTTTGACGTCTGCCCATCTCCTTGTGATTCCTTCTTGGTCTTATCAGTGGACTTGTTTCACAAAGAGCTGACAGACTCAGGAAGACTCTCTCTCTTGTCCAAAAGGGAGTTCTCTTGTCCAACTCTTTGGTCCAGAAGGGAAGTCAGGGGCAAGCTCTGGTCCAGAATGGCAGTCGAGGACAGGCTGGGAGCTGGGGGCCGGTCTCTAAGTCTCAGGAAGTGGGTGGGGTCTTGGGCAGATGGGCGTGGGGGCAGGGCGTGGAGACTGCAGGGGCTGCCGGGGGCTTGGAAATGGGGATCCCTCCCGGTGGGGCTAGAAGGGGAGCTGCCCGGTGGCCCGAACCTGGTGCCAAGTTGGGCAGGCCTCTCAGGAGTGGCTGGTGGCCAGGGATGGGGTCCTGGCTGGACCCAGGCACTCACCTCTGGTCCAGAAGGGAAGTCGTCAGGGGCAGGCTGGGAGCTGGGGGCCGGTCTCTAAGTCTCAGGAAGTGGGTGGGGTCTTGGGCAGATGGGCGTGGGGGCAGGGCGCAGAGACTGCAGGGGCTGCCAGGGGCTTGGAAATGGGGATCCCTCCCGGTGGGGCTAGAAGGGGAGCTGCCCGGTGGCCAGAACCCGGCGCCAAGCTGGGCAGGTCCTCCCGGGGTGGCTGGTGGCCAGGGATGGGGTCCGGGCTGGACCCAGGCACTCACCTCTGGTCCAGAAGGGAAGTTGTCGGGGGCAGCTATGGTCAATTAATATTACTAGGAATACTTGAGTGATATTTGAAAGATCTTTATTGCACTAGATAACAAATTAAATGGTTTAATTTTGAAGAAAAACTTAAAAAATGTTGCTTTTCTTTCAAAGGCACTGCCATTTGTAATTATGGAAATTCATATTTACTCTTTATCTTTAATAGAAATGTACACACACAAATTCCTGAAAATGAAACTATCCAAATTTAAAAATAATTTATTTTCCTTGTATATAGGCATTACATTCAAAATCCTTTCGTTTGTTTAAATACAGGTCACACAAAGAACATTTGTTGATTGGCTCAACCAACATATGTTTGTTATATACATGAACATACACATGAATAAACAGCTTATCTACAAAAATAATGTCTGTTTTCTCATCAATAGAGAAACAAGTTTGGCTTATATTCATTTAAATAAGAAAAGCATCTCTTTCTGGTTCTCAAAATACATTCGCAGAAGTATAATTATTATTCAAGTCAAACTTTATTTAAAATATTCAATACTAATTGAATCTGTAGAATGGTTTCCCAGAATGGCCCTGTTGCGTGAGGTCAGACAGGTCTGTGTTCTGTTGATGCCTGTTAAGGCTGGAACCAGCGGTGGCACCAGGCAGAGCACGTGTGTTGGAGAGACTGACGTGTGGCTTATAGTTTTTTTTTCCGCACAGTGCTCTTAGCTTTGCAGCTGCCGCTATTATTTGCAGATCCTGGCACTATTTATGCCCCAGACTCGTGCCGCCTTCAGAGTCCTCGTTCTCAGTCGCCCAGCACTGATTGCCAAACACCAGGTTGAGCTCTCTGCCGCTGCAGTTTTCTTTGCCACTCCCAACCGCCCTGGCATTGAAGCTCTGCCTCCGTGTGACTTCAGACAAATGCTATCCTTTGATCCCGGGTTGCGCCACTTCAACTTGTCACTCAGTATCTGCCAGGTTATCTTGTTTTTCTGTGTCCCCACATTTGACTTGCCCATGCTCTAACTGCACTTGACTTCATATTAAATACAGAATAACTATGTCTTCCCTTTGTAAAAACAACACAGCGCAATATTTTCAAATAGGCTATTAATATATCCTGTGTTTGATGGCCACACAAGTTGGGAAGGGCAGGTTTCTAAGCATTTTTTTAGTATGTTTTGCAAGTTGCTGTGACAGACAATTTCTGTTTACTATGCCATCATATTGCATTTGATTTTGACAAAATTTTACTAGGACTAAAACAATAATGATACTTGTAAAATCATACAGCATGGGACTCAGATTTTCTTCAGCAACTACAGGGCTTCTCTACTGCTCCAGATGACTTTGTATACTCTGAGGTTGATTTTAAAACAGATTTTACTTATCTATTTTTAAGTATTTATTCTTTCACTCTATGTGTATGAGTATTTTCCCTGTATGTATGTATGGATACCACATGTGTTCCAGAAATGGGCATCAGATGTGTTAGATCTGGGGTTACAGATAGTTTTGAGCCACAATCTGGGGGAGGGGAACAGAACTCCAGTTCTCAGCAAGATCAGTAAAGTCTGATCTTTAGCCCCCTTTAATATCTTTTTAAAAAAGATTTATTTTTCTGTAAGTGATTTGCTCAAACAAGCTTGTGACAAAAATTGACTCATCAGGATGCATAATAATTTGCATGATTTTTTTATTATAACAATGTATCACACAATTGCGCCTTAGGATAAATATATGGTTTTATTTGAATTTAAAGAATGTTTTGGTTAGCTGTTATCTATAGTGTTTGGAATTTGTCTAACAGACATTTGATGAGTAATAATATAAGGAATATAACACTTAGCAAACAGAGTGGTAGTAATGAACATACTGATTAAGGAAGCCACATTATCAATTTTTGGAAAGACAGAACATACCAGTCTCACTGTTGGTGTGAGTTAGTTCAGAGAGGAGCAATTCAGGATTTCAGCTGTATATTTTTATACTACATGGCGTATTAGTAGTTACAACAGGTGAGTGTAATGATAAGCCTGTTTAACAGCGTTTCACAGAAAGTTCAGTGAAAATAGATGCACAATGAAAATTCCCTTAAGAAGAGGAAAGTTCCACTATGAAGGCTGAAGTGGATACTTGCTAGTGAGGTACAGCTTGGTCTTGCTGAAGACAGAGAATGGACTGGGGTTCCTGTCCATAAGACTTGCGGGAAGCCAGCTCTCTGGAAAACTATGAACAATTCACAGGGAGATATCTCACCAATGACACTTGGCTGCAAAACCTTCTGAGGGTATTCAGGGAGACTTCTCGCTGCTCTGTGATGGTGGCTGTTGTGTCCTCTAGGTGTGGCTGCTGGAGAAACTGCTGGGGTTAGAGAAGCCAGCGTGAAGGTTTCCCAACTGAACACCCCAGAAAAATAAAGAAAACCCTCTTTTATTTCAAAATCTCTCTTCTGCCCTCTGTAGAACAAAATGAATGTTTTTCTCACCTGAACTTTTTTGTACTTAACATTGTCTCAGTTTCTCTCTTCTTTACATGTACTCTACATATAATATGTACAATCATATGTAATACAATACACATTTAAAAATCCTCAGAAAAAATCTACTTGTGCCTGTCTCTTTAAGTTCATTTTGCCAGCACTGTTGAGTGGTTCCCTCTAGTCAACATGATGACTGCTTGTTGGCAGACAAAGTTCCTTCTCTCCTCCAGACCTGTGCTGTTGTCTGGATGCTATGCTCACCCCATGATTACCTCCTTTCTCATCTTCAGGCTGACAGTCAAATGCTGACTCTTCAAAAGTATCTCCCCTGACCACATTACCAATCCAGCCCCTCTTTCTCACATGCAGAACCCCCTATTTTTATTTTAAGTTTCTTTACAACAGTTATTTTTTCTGAAATCATCTTGTTCATATATTTGCCTATTTTTTTAAAAGTCTGCCTCTCAAAGTGCAAAGCCCCATTCACCATCTTACTCCTACTGCCTAAAAGAATGTGCGTTGCAAAATAATTGAGAAAATCATTTCAAAGAAAAAGGATTGAGATGGCCTTGTATCATTGTAGAATTTTTTTCATAGCTCTTTATAAAGATAAAATTCTTTGGATAGCTGTTGAGGCATTTACTGAGTACTACACATTGCTGGGGAAAGATGAGATATACATGCCCCATAAAAATTCTTGTGTGGATACCTATAAATAACAGCACAGGAAAGGTAGCCATTTCTACATCAATTGTCTCTTTCTGGCTAAGAAGCCTTTCTCTCAAACTCAGTGGCTTAAAATAAAACAACCAAACTTCAAATGCTCTGAGTTGTTTGGGCTCTTACAATGGATGTTAGATATGAACATTGAGGAAGTTTCAAAGTTTGACAAAAACAGATTTTTTTTTCCATTGAGTAGATACAGCACCCAGCAGCACAAATCCAAGCATGTAAGCCTCTAATTCATCTTATTGGCCAAACAATTCCCAATATGGATCAAGCCCAAATCTCCACACAGACATGGTTATAAGGAAACGTGAATATACAGGGCGGGAGAACATGGATCCCATCTTACTAAGTTTCTCCCTTTGCCTCTGAGCATTTAACATTGGGGATAGCTGCTATTGCAGTGTTGGATATCACGATGCATGGAAAGTTAAATTCTTCTTATGACACTGGCTTTTGATGTTCAGGGATATCACACAATCCTAGACAAAGATATCTAAGCTATATGACCTCTGGGCTTCCTTACTCTAGCTCATCACTGAAACATTTTACAGCAGTGGTAAAATTGTATCCTTAGGGATACTATAGGATCCTTAGAGGGTTTGGAAGCCAGCAAAGTATTGAAACAAGACAAATACAGTGGCCTCATGACCTTCCTTGGAAACAGACTTCTCTTCCAACATTTGCAGAACGTATTATTCACATGTATTTCCTATATAATGACAGCTGGTCTATGGACTGTGCATTAAAGGTATAATCTACATTGCTGCAGGTTGGCAGGTTGCCAATATTAAAGCAAAGAGTCATCTTCACGGTAAATGGAATAGAAAAGATCATGGAGCTCTGATTTACATTGTAGTATGTCCTTTGGTCCATTAATACATCAGAATGAGTATACAGCATATGCACCAGGTGTAACAAATAATACAGTCTTTGATGTCAGGATCCCACAGCATGGCTTCTTTGCCAAAAGAGGACAATCAGTAAAGACATTAAGACACAGATAAGAATAGTGGATACTGGTTTATTGTCATAAATTGTACCAGTAAAAATAAATTATTGAACAGAATAGCTTTCAAATACAATGTTGCATTTCACTGCTATTAATTACTCGCTGTTAGCAGCTTTTAAGGCTTCATGCTCACTGGAACGTCTCTGAAAATGTAGCAATGACCACATTATTCCCAATAAGAGTAACCTTTAACCTCTTTTTATTTATTGCATTTTATTTTAATCTTCCAACCATCTTCAAAATGTTTTATTCCTTTTTATGAACTTGTATGCTCTTGATTTTTCTTTGTCTTTACTAACCAATTTTTTAGTGCTCTTGCATATCTTAACTAACTGTTCCAGGGTAAACCTCATTCCCTGCTCGTTTATCTTGACCCTTACTTTTTCTTGGCGTTCTTTGGCTTGAGTGGCCTCCTTGTCATCAAAAGTCATCATGCATACTACTGGACTTTTTGGTCATTCTGTAATACCCAAACACAGCTACTTCAATTTCACTTGTAACAAGTGTAGTAGTACTTTCTCACCGGGACCAACAGCCAGCAAATAATGACACAGAGACTTATTATTAATTATGAAAACTTGGCCTTAGCTTAGGCTTGTTCTTAACTCGTTTTTATAACTTGAATTAATCCATTTTTTAAAATCTATGTTCTTCCTTTGGGTTCCTTACCTCATCTCCACACTGCTCATCCTGCTTCCTCTGGGTCTGGCTGTCAGGCCTGCCTCTCTTCTTCCCAGTGTTCTCTCTCTGCCTGAAAATCTC